>NW_023614562.1:0-60001 GCF_013339695.2 Rhipicephalus sanguineus
GGTTTGGCACAAAGGGAAAGAAAATTCTGTGAACTGCACCTCTGCAAGCTGATGTGCTTTGAGTCAGGTGTAGCAAGCTTGATATAACTTGGTTTTTTGTGAAATCTTCTGTCAAGCAGTATACTCAATATAGCTAGGTTGTCTATTTATACTTTGCTGCAATTAGTCCTGGTATTTACTTTCAGTTTTTAAGTGTGCAGTACTTTTGGGGCCCGGGCTGCCGTATGCTGTCATCGCTTGGCATAATGCAGGCAAAACCACCTATAGCGTAGATAGCGTAATGAGCGCGTGATCGCACCAAGGAGGTCTGCTTCTTGTTCTTCAAGCGCCTTGATGATGATATTAAGTGTGGAGCACATTAGGGGCCCGGGCTGTCGTATGCTGTCGTTGCTTGGCCTTACGCAGGCAGAACCATGTAAAAAATAGAAAAAAAGAGGAAGCAAGCGAGAAATAGACAGAGAGAATGAACAGGTAAAGGTAGAAAGAAAATTAGAAAGAGAAAGAAATAGATAAAGAAAGAGGAAGGAATAAATAAAAATAAAAAGAGAAGAAAAGACAGCAAGACGGAAAAGGAGTAAAAAAAGAGAGGCGGAAAGAAAGAGAAAACCGAAGAGAAACAAAGAAGGCTGCCCAGCTCCGCACTTCCTTCAGGCTTGGCACCATACATGCGAAGCTGCCTTAATTTCTAGAAGAGTGCCATACCGGCCCAAGTTTTGTGTGGTGTGCAAAACTTATAGGAACGATCATTTTGCTTCTATGCATGCAGGCGTGTTGACTAATGACATCCGAAACCCGAATGCGACCCTGAAGGATGTGGAGAAGGACGCGATGACCTGGTTCCGTCATGCTGCTGAGCGGCTTGCCGCACAACAAAAATGGTTTATTTCTTTTTTTTTCAACTAATAAGATAATCCTGAAGGCCAGTTGTTGCAAATTCTCTGCATTGCGTCTATTAAAATTTGTCTTGTTTTTTTTTTTCACCACTGTTTCATTCCTTATTTGTTGTTTCTTGTTTATGTATGCCATATTCAGTGGCATCATTTTTCTGGTGAATTGTTTCCTGTGCTGGAACTGAACTTCTTGTTTCCCAAAACTTCATTTTCTTACTTGCACACTGCCTGTAGATTTAAGAGCAAAGAGTAATTAACTGCACCAATAGTGTAATGCTAAAATCGATGTCCACTACATAGTACATTGTTCAAAAAGTGCCCTGCAGTAATCGCAAAAGCATCCGAGCAAGCAAATACAACCCTGAATTCTGCACTAGCAGATGAGAATTAAGCAAGTTGTGTGTGCTAGTAAAGAAATTCTGTTTCAGGAAATCAAAATTTCAGTTAGGCTAAGGGAACAACAGAGAAAGAAAATGACTACTTTAAGCTTTGTATTGACAGTTCCAGTGAGGAGAATGTTTCCTAATTATATATATATATATATATATATATATATATATATATATATATATATATATATATATATATATATAGCAGTGGGACATATATATAAAGCAGTGGGACACTCAATGCAATTTGTGATTCGTGACGGTGTTTTGTACCGCAAGAATTACTCAAGCAATGGTGCCCCACTGCTTCTAGTCGTCCCAGAACGCTTGCGCCTTGCGGTGTTCCGAGCAATGCACGACGACATTACGTCTGGGCACCTTGGATTTGCTCGGACGCTTCATCGCATCCGACAGCGGTTCTACTGGCCTCGACTGTGGAAGACGACGAAGCACTACGTCGCCAGTTGTGATGTATGCCAACGCCACAAGCAACCGACTGCTCTTCCTGCAGGTACACTGCAACAAGTTACGCCACCGACTTCGCCTTTCGAAAAAGTCGGCATAGATTTGCTCGGCCCTTTCCCGAAGTCTTCCACCGGACGCCGCTGGATTATCGTCTGCGTGGATTATCTAACACGTTACACTGAGACGATGGCACTTGCTTCAGCCACCTCATCTGATGTGTCCTGGTTCCTACTGCATTCGATTATCCTCCGTCACGGAGCTCCCCGTGTGGTAATAAGTGATCGTGGCCGGCAGTTCACCGCTGACGTTGTCGAAGAACTACTACGGCTCTGTGGGTCCCACTATCGGCATTCCACGCCTTACCACCCGCAAACCAACGGGCTAACTGAGCGTACCAATCGTACCATCATAAACATGCTTTCAATGTATGTCTCAGCGGATCATAAGAACTGGGATGCCGTACTACCTTTCATAACGTATGCCTTTAACACCGCCAAACACGAAGTAACAGGTTATACACCTTTCTTTCTGCTCTACGCTCGCCATCCTCAAAGTTCCTCGACACCGTGCTTCCTTTCTCGACCAACGAAAACGCAAGTGTCGCGCAGACCTTGTGTCGCGCTGAAGAAGCACGTCGACTGGCCCGGCTCAGAACTCTCTCGTCCCATTCCCGTGCTAAGGCACGTTACGACGCAAGACATTTGCCAGTCACCTTTGCAACAGGTGATCTCGTATGGTTGTGGACACCACTAAGAAAGCAGGGACTTTGCCAAAAGCTTCTTTCTAAGTACACCGGTCCATTCGTCGTCGTTAAAGGTTTGAGCGACGTCACCTACGTCATCGCAAAAGTGACAGCTGGCAACCGCCGTTCACGCAAGACGCAACTTGTCCATGTTGCACGACTGAAGCCCTGCACTCAGCGAGCCCTCTGACTTGCTCGGTGAGCTTCGTCTGGCCCCGAGGAAAATGTAACGCGGCGCTGGAAGAGCGCGAAAGAAGAACGAAGAAGAAGAACGGGCGCGAGGGATTTGGTGCTCGGCATCATCGGATCGTCCCTTGTCTTTTGCCTGCCGCTTCATTGACCTCATTGTAAATAAACCCATATCATCCGTAACAATATATATATATATATATATATATATATATATATATATATATATATATATATATATATATATATATATTATATGCATGCTCTTTATGCATGGCAAATGTGCAGTAAAATAAAGAATTCAAACTTCTATTTGCATGAACTATATATTGTCTAAGTTATAGTGTGACATTAAACTAGTGTAATACATTTACAACAGATCCAGAAATAGTAGGAGTATTTTAAAAATTCATTTTTCTGTCTGAACGCGCCTAACTTTAGCCATCTTCAGAAAAGTATGAGATGTGCTGCACTTGTCCTACTGCTTTTTCTGTACTGATCTCTGTTCTAGAACTGTTACAGAATCATGGAATTCAGAGCTTTTATCATTGGCTTCTTTAGCTGTGCTTGAAAGCGTCTTCAAGCTGTTCTTTAATTCAGGCTTGAAATTGAAACTCATAGGGCAAGATCCGTTGTTCTTCTATTTTACATTGGGAACTTCTACATGCAAAGTGCTATGTAGGCAGATGTGTGGGGTTCTGCCCTTGCAGCAGTGTTTGCAGTGTTTTCAAGATTTGGAAAATAAGCAAAGAAGAAAGCAACAGAACCACTGAACATATTATAGGCCTGCAGTCACATGAAAAAGCAGGAGTGAATTGCATTGCTGGAAGGGTACGTGCAGGGGTTTTAAAAACATTCAAAGAAATGTAAGGCTTTCAAAAAAGCAGTTCTTTCTATTAACTAGCATGTGCCCTTTAAATGCTGCATGTACTGATAATGGAATGTGCAACATCCAAATCTAATCCCAATATAATCCCGAGATGTCCTATGGGGAGGAAGTCCTGTGGATCCCGTTTTTTGTCTCATTTTGGAGGCTTCCAGGAGGTTTGTGGGAATTATTTGGGACATCCTTAGAACTTCCCACACATCCCAAACAGCGCATCCTAGGTGTATCCAAAGGACGCCATTGCGTTGTCTGGGGAGTTCTCGGCTGTCCCTCCTCTTACCAGCATGGCAGCGCCTACAACGTCGGCGGATCTCTTTCCATCCCAGGTTACACTTGAGCATCCTCGCATTCCCGAAGTTTTCCGCGGGGAAGCGTATGAGGATGTCGAGGACTGGCTCGAACAGTTCGAACGGGTAGCTGTGCTCAATCGCTGGAGCGAACAACAAAAGCTTGGCCGTGCCTATTTCGCGCTGGAGAATAGCGCTCGTACATGGTACGAAAACAGGGAGGCCACTTTCCAAACTTGGGACAATTTCCGCCAGAAGCTGCTCGAAACATTCCTGAGCTCGGACCGGCGGGATCACGCACAGCAACTGATTGAAGCCCGCGTGCAAAAACCTAACGAAACCGTAGCGATGTCCGCAGAGGATATGGCCCGCCTGTTCCGCCGGGCTGATCCTGACATGCCTGAGTCGAAGAAGGTGCGTCATCTGATGCGGGGAGTAAAGGAACCACTTTTCGCGGGCCTCGTACGAAATCCACCAACAACAGTAGACGAATTCATAAAAGAGGCTACTGTCATCGAGCGGGCACTGCAACAACGATGCCGCCACTACGACCGCCTGCCCAGCCACACGCCAGTAAGCGCTGTGGCTCAGAACGCTGCCGTTTGCGAAAGTTCCCTACGACAGATGATCAGGGAAATACTGCGTGAGGAACTTCGGGCCCTTGGCCCGAAGTTCCCCTAGCCCACGCCGGGGAAACTAACTGCTGCGCCCTCCGGGGGCAAGGTTGCCAATCGTCGAGACGCCGAAAAGTCCCCCCTACCGCCGAAAGAAGATGATATGACGATGACGACAACGACGAATACTAATGCCGACGAAGTCGTACGGGCCGATCTCTGTATGCTCATAGACGGACATCATGTGACAGCACTGGTTGACACAGGCGCTGACTTCTCGATTATGCGGCAAGAGCTCGCCAACCGCCTTCGTAAGGTCAAGACACCGTGGACAGGGCCGCACATAAGAAGTGCTGGGGGTCACCTAATGACTCCCACGGGTAAATGCACCGCTCGGCTCCTCATCGGTAATTCTAGCTTCGTCGCCTCTTTTGTCATTTTGCCAGAGTGTTGTAGAGAGCTCATTTTGGGCATGGATTTTCTGTAAGATCACGGCGCCGTCATCAACATCCCAGAACGTATGGTGACGTTTTCAGCACATCCATATGTCGACTCCACCATTGACGAACCACACGGGCGTTTGCGAGTAGCCGACGATGTAACGCTCCCGCCGAGATCCTGCTGCCTTGTGTCGGTGTCATGTGAAAGGCAATGCCATAAGGATGTGATAGCAGAGCAAATAGTTACGCTGTTGCTTACGCAAGGCGTTTCCATCGCGAGAGGCGTCTTGGCACTGACTGATGGGCAGGCAGAAGTGCTCCTCACGAACTTCAGCAACGAGCGCCGTCACATCCCGAAGGGCACCGCCATTGCTTACTACGACGACATAGACCAAGCAAGGCATTGTTTCGCCTTGCAACCGGACGACGCGACTGACCCTGCCTCGACTCCTTTATCTGTCGACGTCTCCTCTACGCTGTCGCCATCAGATAGGAAACGCCTATTGGAATTGATACACCAGTTCCACGACTGCTTTTCGTCTACGTCAAAGGTCAAGCAAACACCATTGACCAAGCATAGAATAATTACTGAAGATGACACGCGACCAATCCGACAAAATCCCTACCGTGTGGCTCCGAAAGAACGCGAGGAGATTCAAAAACAAGTACAGAAGATGCTCGAGGATGACGTCATACAGCCTTCGAAAAATCCTTGGGCATCCCCTGTGGTTTTGGTAAAAAAGAAAGACGGCACCTTGCGCTTCTGCATAGATTACCGCAAGTTAAACCAAGTCACGAAGAAAGACGTCTATCCGCTGCCACGCATAGACGATTCGCTTGATCGGCTGCGGCATGCGCGCTACTTTTCATCCATGGACCTGCGAAGCGGCTATTGGCAGATAGAGGTCGACGAGAGAGATCGTGAAAAAACTGCCTTTGTGACACCCGATGGTCTTTACGAATTTAAGGTGCTTCCATTCGGGTTATGCTCAGCGCCAGCCACTTTTCAGCGTCTAATGGACACCGTGCTGTCAGGCCTGAAGTGGCAAACATGCTTGGTCTATCTAGACGACGTTATTGTATTTTCGGCAACGTTCGAGGAACACCTAAGCCGGTTATGCGCTGTTCTCCAAGCTATACGCTCGGCTGGCCTGACGTTAAAGCCGGAAAAATGCCACTTCGGCTTCAGTGAACTCAGCTTCCTAGGCCACGTCGTCAGTCACGAGGGTGTTCGACCTGACCCGGACAAAATAGACGCTGTGGCAAAGTTTCCTGCACCACAAGACAAAAAAGCAGTGAGGCGCTTCTTAGGGCTGTGCGCCTATTACCGCCGATTCATCGCGGACTTTTCATCTATTGCAGCGCCATTGACACGACTCACACGAGAGGACGTTCCCTTCCTTTGGGCCGAAAAGGAGCAAATGGCATTTAACGAACTACGTCAACGCTTGCAAACACCACCAGTTCTTGCGCACTTCGACCAGGAAGCCCCTACAGCACTCCACACCGACGCCAGCAATGTGGGTCTGGGTGCCGTGCTCGTGCAGTGGCAAGACGGCTCTGAAAAAGTAATAGCGTACGCCAGCAGAACTCTCTCTCGCACGGAGGAGAACTACTCGACAACCGAGAAGGAGTGCCTCGCCGTGGTGTGGGCGGTAATTAAATTTCGTCCATATTTGCACGGCCGTTCGTTCAAGGTTGTCAGCGATCACCATTCTCTTTGCTGGCTTACTAACCTGAAAGACCCATCTGGCCGTTTGGCGCGCTGGAGTCTGAGGCTTCAAGAGTTTGACATGACCATTATTTATAAATCCGGGAAGAAGCATACTGACGCCGATTGTCCCTCGCGGTCGCCTGTCGAGCCTGCCGCGATTGATGACGAAAGCATGGACGCTGCATTCTTGGGAGTCGTCAACACGGTCACCATTGCACAAGAGCAGCGCGGCGACCCAGAGCTATTACCGCTCATCGATTTCTTAGAAGGACGATGCAATGACGCGCCGCGAGTATTTGCCAGAGGACTGCCGTCTTTTTGCTTGCGGAACAATGTTCTGTACAAGAAAAACTTTTCTCCCACCGGCAGCGCGTACTTGCTCGTCGTGCCTGAATCACTTAGAAAAGAAATTCTGAACGCGTGCCATCATGAAGCCACTTCTGGTCACCTAGGCTACACCCGGACATTGTGCCGACTGCGAAGCAAGTACTATTGGCCAAAGCTACCTGCTGCCGTTAAACATCACGTGCAGACTTGTGCCGACTGCCAAAGACGCAAGGCGCCCCCTTGCAAGCCAGCCGGTCTCTTGCATCCAGTCGAAGCACCAGCAAAGCCATTCGCCCAAATTGGAATGGATTTCCTAGGCCCATTCCCAACTTCTACTGCGGGGAACAGATGGATTATCGTCGCCACCGATTACCTGTCCCGCTACGCGGAGACTAAAGCTACACTGTTAAAAATTTTGCCCCTTGTTTACGTAAAAAGCTGAAGGTAAAAAGTTGCCGATCACTTTTCCGATTCTGAAATAGGGCGATTACCGTAAACGGAGTCTCCCTAGAAATGTTGTACGTATTGTCTCCTAGAAACATTGTACGTGATGCCTTCTTAGGAATGTTGTACGTATTGTCATTGTCTCCTACAAACATTGTACGTAATGTCTTCTTAGGAATGTTGTACGTATTGTCATTGTCTCCTACAAACATTGTACGTAATCTCTTCTTAGGAATGTTGTACGTATTGTCATTGTCTCCTACAAACATTGTACGTAATGTCTTCTTAGGAATGTTGTACGTATTGTCTCCTAGGAACATTATACGTAATGTCTTCTTAGGAATGTCGTACATTATGTCTCGAAGAAACGTTGTACGTGATGTCACCTTAGGATTGTCATACGTAATGTGTCCTGGAAATGTACGTAATGTCTCCTTGAAAATGTTGCATGTAATGACTTGGAAATTTCGCACTAATGAGGAATATGAAATGTGCCAAATAGCACACTTTGTTGCTTTAATGTGACTAAAGTGCACAACTTGACACCACACTGTACTTAAAAAGTTGTAATAATGGACGCTGTGTGGTGAAGAAAGTTTCGGTGCTTTACATGCACCTACCGCAATGGTTATCAACTGATGCAAGTGGCAGCTGCTACTTTGCTGCGAAGAAGTTGTTAGAGAGAGGAAAAACGCATTATGCAGTGATGGCGACGAAAACTTCCACTGGATGTTTAACACAACAGTCACAAAGAGATGCATGTACATATTGCCCCTGTTGAAACAAATGCCAGGCTACAAGTGTCTGCTACTTCAGTGAAAATTGAAGTGTTCTGGCACCGCATACAAATTAGTCGTACATAGTTTGGCTTTTTGAAGTCTAGGGTCTGACAACATCTCGCCTGGTCGGGATGAAACTTTGGTGAAAACATTGTTGGACGCCAGTCACAAAAAGTCTGGCAATCCCATGAACAGATATTGCTGTTCAACTTGAACAAGAAATTTGGCAGAGCAAATATAATGGCACTTGTAGCCTGATATATGTTTCAACAGGGGCAACATGTACATGCATGTCTTTTCTCATGACTTGCATTTAACATCCAGTGGAATTTTTTGTCATTATTACTGCTTAACCTGTGTATGCTCTCTCTAACAACTTCTTTGCTGCAAAGTAGAAGCTGCCACTGGCATCAGTCAATAATCACTGCGGTGGCTGCATGTAAAGCACCACAACCTTCTTCACCACAGAATACCCATTATTACAACTTTTTAAGTACAGTGTGGGGTCAACTTGTGTGCATTGGTGACTGCAAAGCAACAAAATGCACTATTTGGCACATATATTTCTCAGCAAATGCAGAATTCAGTGTTTCCCACAAAGTGTGGGAGAGCACATAGCTGTGGCAGGAAGCATGCATACATACTACTTCTTGCCAAGTAAACAGTGAACATCCAGCTGCTCTGAACGCATAAAGATGGGGTTTATTCTGCGAAACTGTACGAGTATACTGTTCGCACTCTGGCTCATCTGAAAAGAGAAGAAACAAAATATATGAGGACACTTGAACCAAATGAAAGAAGGCAATCTGTGCCGAAACTGAATTTTGCATCTACCTTGCAAAAACAAACGAGCCACACAGCAGCAGGTTTTGAATTTTGATGCATCCACAGCCCGCCCAATCTCATAAAAAAAGAAAAGGGCATGTGTATCCTAAACCCCTGCATGATTGACTAAAAAAAAATAGTGTTCACAGTAAAAAATCCAAATGACTTCTGTGCAGACGACATTAAAGACATGAGGGGAGACGTTAAGTTCAATTGAAATGCTAGATTACCATGTTGAGATTAGACATGTGTAACTGTTCAAGCAAAGGGGGATCTTGAAAGCAAGAAAACAAAGCAAAAGTGAAAATCAGATTTTGCGCACCAGCTGTCGGACACGTGCAATGGCTGTGAACAGATTCGAACTGAGGCCGGCTGAGAAGGAGTGTCGTTTTTGTCAAAAATGCCAAATTAAAAGAGCTAAAGAGGAGATAAAAACACGTTCTGTGACATTTAGCCTTTCTGCATAAAACGAGGCACATGCAACATGAAATAAGTAAATCAAAATGTACGCAATGAGCCACTCCAAAGGTGCACTTGTGAAACAAAGTTTCAGTTACCGCTCCCACATCACGCCAAGTAGTTTCAGGTGGACAGTGTTGCAAATCGTCCTTGCCTGTGGTGTTTTCACAAGTTAACTCGAAATGTAAAATGAGTGAGTGTCATAGGCGACATCAACAGCCCAAGGCATTCGCTCAAAGGCAGGCACATCGAGGCTGCCCAACTTTCTCTCACAGCTTAATGTGTTACACATTATTAAACACTTTCCAATTGGAGTTCATAAGTAACGCACGTCCCTGCTCGTCGGGATCCAGAAACTCAACACCTGACAATGGAATCAAGGTCGCAGATGCTCCTGTTTATCGTAATGGGGACGTAGCTTTGCTCTCCACTTGCTTATTCCTTGCATTGTTGCAGTATGCAGCAAAGCTAGCTACACAACCTCTCAGGAGCATTTTGCATTCTGTGGCACTGACGTTGACATTCTGTCCTGCTTCCAAGCAACAGTTTGTCTCGTTCACAGTAACTTGTATCAAACTGAGCACTCGATCAAAACGACCGCTAACAAAATAAACTACACCTCCTGCTTGTTCTCGCTCTCGACTTATTTCTGTTCCTGGCGACCCCGAGCTCGGATGCTTAGTAATGCAGCAAACGTGGAAAAGCACCTAGCAATTAACCGAGAATGAGGCAGCCTCTTACATTGCGGAAAGTATGCTGTTGCAGTAATGAGAGAAATTAATGAAGAGCGATTTGGTCAACTTAAGCAGTTTTCTTTGCTAATACTGTCTGCCCTCCTGTATATTGTCTGGTTACATAGCCACAGCAAATAGCACCATGTATGTGCTTTCCTGCTGATGTCAATATGACAACCTGCAGTTTGCTGACATACACAGAGTCATTCATGAAAGAGGGTATGCGAGAGTGTGGCCGACGCACAGTGACAGCTGACTAGAATGCACAGTTTGCTGCATGAGAAAGCACGTCCGCTCAAGCTGTCGGCTACTGGGGGTCAAAATAACCAGGCATGGCCAAGAGGCGAACGCATGCCAGACCACCGCCTATAGCTGGTAGAAGAGCCTCTAGCTAACATAGGGCTCTTATGTTCCGTTTCACAAAGCAAAGCATCCCCTCATATTATGAGCAATAGACGGGGTGGCACTGGTGCCCCTTGTTTAGACAAAGAGATACGAGGAAGCATGCAAGCGAAAAAGAATTAAGAATAAGGAATGTAAATTCGACAACACAAGTCTGCAAATATTGTTAGTATATCTGAAAATTGCTTTCACTTATCATAAAGGTTGTCTTGTTCTGTGTAAAAACAAGTGCTTCAACATTCCTTCAATAAAAATGTTTATGATGGATCTCCTCAGACTGACCATTCAGGCTTGTTAACCTACATATTCAGCACAACCTTATTGAATATCAGGCCCTACACACGCAACCAAAATATAGCAGGGATTACAAGCTCATCAGCAAGTACCACAAGCAAAAAAGTTAACTTACATCTTCGGTGATTCAGCACAATCGTTGTATCAGTTTCAATATTTTGCTGTCTGCAGCTGTCCTTGACTTGCGTCCATTTCCACATTTGCTGCCTCTCATCGGGTTGATATTGAACATCTCCCTGGAAGGCACAAAAATGTGTCGTCTGGATATTCTGTTTGTTCCATAATACAGTTATGAAGTCATTATCACGTTTGTTCCTTGCTTTCGAAAGATCTCAAGGATGTTTTATTTATAAGGAACTTTGCAATCCTCTTAAGCTGCGATTAATACAGAGCCAATTGCCATGTGGCTTCAGTGTTTTTTGGTTGACCCACAAGAATTCTTGAATAAAGTAAAATTAAACAATATGAATATTACGTCAAGGAATTCACCATGCAATTTTAAAATACAACAGTTCACTTGTGTGTACCTTTTACCTAGCTCTCATGTCTGTAGCTTTTCCAACATTTACCCTTTGCAGTTGTCGTCGCTGCCATCAGCATGCACAGTGTGGTAATATAAACATGAAAATTCAAAGTTAGCACAAAGTTTATTTCACATCAGGATTAGTAAATGCAGTCACGAAAGATATTTTTCTCTTTCTCAGTAATCTCGCAATTTTAATACTATTCAATGAATTGCCCTTGATATAACAGTACTGAACACTGTTCATTTCCAGGCATTGAATCTATCCATGTCATGCCTTTGTCTTACATGAACATAATATTTCTATATCCCTTGTCTTGCTCTAAACAATTACATGTTACATTAATGTGCAACATAATCTGTTCATTCATGCCTGTGCACAGACATATACAATGTTCACATATGTACAAACATCTAACTGCCATGCGGGCATAAGTCAGAATGCACTTTACATTCTGTGGTACCTTTGAAGTACTTCTGAAACCAAATGACTCATTAAAATGTGACTGAAAAACAAAAAGGAAAGCACAGAACAAATGTCCAACTAAAACGAGAAATGTAGTGCCGTGCTAACCCTAGCTATGGAATATAAAATGAAGGCCTAAATGCTGTAATTACGCAGTAACTTCTAGGAATAATGTTTTTGCAGTATGCTGATGAAGACAATGGTGCTTAATGAATTGAAGCCCTGGTTTCCCTGACATCTTAAAAACGCACACAAAATCATTTGTCAAATCTGAAGCACTACTTATGTGAGGCCCTTCAAAATAAAATTGATACCTCAGAGCAGAGAAAACTGAAGATGATCTCTCTTGCATTCACCCTTGACACTCATTTGTCACCAAGCCAACACTCCTTCGTCTTGCATATGCACAAAAGATCACACAGTGCATAGAGGCCCTTGGCAATAAGATCTGATGATACGGAGTATTTTTGTTTCACTGAATCTTATCACTAATGTTAGCTTTTCAATTAATGTAGTTCATAATTACAACTAAAGTGAGGCTTTACTTGGCCACATACAAAGCAAAGGACTCTCCAGAAAATTAACCTTTAACCCTTTGACACGCTATGTACACAATTGTGTGCACCACTTATTTTTGCCATTGGTAACGACTAGGGCTACTAGAGAGCAAGATACCTTGGAAGTAAGCAGCGCGAAAAGCAAGACAACGCACACAGGGAGGAATTACAAGAAGCGCTGATCAAGATACGTTGAGCTTTGGATCAAATGAACCTGCTGCATAATAAATTTGTGTTCATTTAACTTCATTTTGCAGTGTACTGTTGTATATTATCAGTTTGCTGAAGGCACTACACTGTTCAACGAGTCGTTCGAAGTGCTCCTACCTGCGAGCCATGCCAAAAGTATAATTTTTCTTCACTCCAAATGAACATACACAAAAACAAATTTGCACTATATTTTTGGCGTAAGATTTCATTCTATTAATGTAAGAACGTAGCATGAATGACTTTACAATAGATAATTATTACAATTGAACTATAATTACTATAACACACATAAATTATTGCATTATGACATTATTTTTGTTGCAATAGAATATCGAGTGCCTTGAAATGATGTATCAATTTGACGCATTTACAGACAGTTTTTCATTGGTGGCGTCTCAAAGGTTTAGAGAACATGGAAATATTTCACCCTGTTTCTGTACAACACAACAATACGAATAGAACCAATGCAGTGATAAAGTTGGCTAATGAACAAAAGTTAGTTGCAGTCAAAATGTTATGAACAGCACATATTTAAGACTTGGCAACTACTGAAGCTTGCAATTATGCGCTACCAAGAACAAAAATCCACAGAAGTTCACATGCCCTTTTGCTTTAAACACTGTGCTTCAGAGACGGAGGGAGCTTGCATTATGTATAGTTCAGTAGAAAAGTTTTTGAAGTGCTTTATAAAGAATAGAACTGCACGCTGAAAAGAAGTTAGTTGGACGGCTTGATGGGAAAAAACACTTTAACTTGTTTCATTCGTTCTGAGCATCCTACTTCACCAAGGAAGGTGTGAAAATATGATAAAAAAAGCAAGCGAAAAAGGCATCTCAATGACAGACAGTGACACAAGAAATCAGATTCTATTGAGACATTTTTTGCCCATCTTTGAGTGCCTGTTCCTCATGAAAGTGAGGTCGGCTGCAGCCATTAGCAAGACATAGCTTCAGGTATGCTTTTTCCCATTTCTCTTTACTAATGCAGCTATTGATATCATATATCCTCAGAAAAAATTGAAATGCACTATCAGCAACGTTGCTGTGTTCAAGAGCTCATCAGAAGAGAAGCTGGTGTCATCCAAAGATGACAAGAAAGCGACAGGAATGGTTCAAGTGATCACAGGAGCAACTTGTAAGCAGCACAAAGCATGTGACTGGAAGTCTGAGATTTCCATTGTAGAGGCTGTAACGAAGCATAAAAGCCTTGGCTCTTTATTTGAGCCCAAGGTATAAATGGTGAGTGTCCTTCAGACGATATTTTTTTTTGGGGTACATGTCACATCACGCTGATCCAACCGGCCACATTCTCTGTGACCCAGAACAGCAGGGTGAAGTGTGCCCAACTGCACGACTGTTTGCAAAGAGCTGTGAAGGTGCAAGCTATGCTGCAGGCAAGTTGCAACATTGTGTGTTTGAACAATATCACAAGCACTTGCTATTACATACTCTTTCCTGCCTTGGTGTTCCTCACATATAGTGCCATAAGTTTCTCAGTTGGATGAGTAAAATAGCGCACACTTAGACAGGGACAGAGTAAGCAACATGACACAAGTGCTAACAATTGTTTATTTGAAATAGCAGAGGAAGTCTTATGTAAAGAAACAGGTGAAGTGAGTGCGTGTGTCACGCAGGCATGACTGCAAGCCATCTGAAATCGGTACAAAGGAATACAAGTTCCTTTTCGGGCAAACTAATATAAGGCATTCTAACACATCGTGTGCCTAACCACTGAGTCATTTCGGCCTTCAATCATCTCATGGACTAACTTTTTACTTTTGACAATCACATGAACTTTATCGAATTCCTGCTGACATCCACATGTCGCACTGCATAGCTAGAAGACCGTCCTTGTGCTTTTCTTGATTGCCACGGTGCTCTCTGAAATTATCATTAAGGTAGAATATCTCACTTGAAAAGGATCATTACACTGCAGCAGATTTAGTATTTCTAGCAAGGAGCTAGAAATAGATTTTTGCCATGCTGCTTTCTCAGATGTAATAACACGCAGAGGGCATTCACTTTTGTGTTTTTGCGCTAAAGAACAGGTCGCTTACTGGAAGCTGGTTAACCGAGAATCAACAGGTAGCAGTGGTCGAAATTTTTACTTCACGAATTATCTGCCCGCACCATAGAGTGCATTGTTGTGTAGCGCTTTACATGCATGATATTGTGCATAATCTCAAGAAGATTGCTGGTCGCGTTGATGTAACTGTTGTGTTTAGTGCCCCTCAAAAACCTTTCAGCCTTTGCAATAGCAGTGTTCCAGGAAGGAGCTACTAGCGACATGCTCAAAGAAACATAGATGTACGTTTGTTAGATGCATTGATCATGCTGCGTATCGGATCCCACTGCATTATGGAAAGTTCTACATTAGCCAGTCCGCTAGATGCCTTAACGATCGTTTGAGAGAACACCGTTGCAATGTACAAAAGCACAAAAACGGTCACCTAGCTATGCAAATGTAGCACGTGTGAATGTCAGCCTGAATTTGATGAAGTTGACGTGATTGTGAACAGTAAAGAAAATGCAGTCCGTGAGATAATAGAAGGCAAAATGATTGAGAAGTTAGGCACACGGTGTGTTAGCATGCCTTTTGTTAGCTTGCCCGTAAAGGAGCTACCGATCTTTTGTGCCGATTTCAGATCGTTTGCAGTCATGCCTGTGTAACATGCGCACTCACCTCACACATTTCTGTACACAAGTCTTTCTCTGCTATTTCAAATATTCATCTGTTGATAGCGCTTGTGTCGTGCTGCTTACTCTGTCTAAGTGTGCGCTATTTTACTCGCATTACGTACCAACAAGCCCAAGCTACTCTTCTCGAACTGCCCATTTGTAGAGAAGGAAACCAATGCCTACCACTTAATATGGGCTTGTCCAGACCAGAGGAAGAATGCTCCCATCTTTCACAGCAAGCTGTCCACTGCTTCAGTTCCTTGAACAGTCAGTCGTCTATGCTGGGTACATGCATTACAGATGCCACAAAACATTCCATAACCTGCACACAATAGAGGCCTTACAGTACACAAGTAGTACATATAAAACATGATGGCTTAACACAGGTATCTGTTGATACACCAAAACTGTCCATGAATGATGAGCTTAGGATGCATTAAGAGCAAATATTAGTGGAGTAATAGATTTTTGCAGACAATTTTAATTATGCGTTACATGTCAAGCTTTCCCACACTGGCGTACTAAAATAGTATGAAGAATACAGTTTGCCGAATAAGCAACTTGCACAGAAAACTCCATCAGCACTATCATCACAATATTAAATAGATCAGTGTATGCTCTATGTACACAATGTATGGTAACGAGCCACCCTTATTGTACGACATCATGAATGTGAAGATTTCAAGATAGCTGAAGACTTAGTAGAAGTGTAAGAGCACCAGAGGTTACAGCAAAGATTGAGCACTGTGTTGGCTTTTCTGTCTCCTCTGCTGCTCTTGCATGGTTTTAAATCTTGGGTATGTTTTGCCAACAAGCCCAGTTTTGAACTCTTCAAAAAAAACCTTGTTGCACTAAAGTCAATTCATATGCAGGGCTCGTGCTGTGCCCTACAAGTGTCTGTTCAATTCAATGAGCCCTTAATTCACTATGTTTCTTTTGTCCTTTCATAGCTATAGGGTCTCGTCCCGGTAGACTTGATGGCTTCAGGTAGCATGCAAGGGTTCATTGGCCAGCTGCCAGCTCGTAAAGAGTTCTACAAGACGCCAGGATGGCCAAAAGTAGCACTAGCATGTACTGTTGGGATTACACACTGAGGTGCTCAATGGGATGGATGGGACAATGACCACTGTTGCAGCTCCATTGGAGCATCAGACGCACTATCCAAAGGTTACAGATTCGGTCCCTGGCAGGAGCAAGTGTCTCTTTTGTTGACTTTAATTCCTTTCAATTTATGTAAAAATTACCACACTACAGTCAAAAACTAAAATAATCTCCCCTATGCCTTCCTTGGCTTCATTGTCTGTCTGCATTAGTAGGTTGTGTCTAACAAGAAAAAGTAGCCCTTGATCCAGTGCCCTTGTTTCGTCTGTTCAATTTCGTAGTGCTTGGCACGCCACAAAATCAGTATAACCACACTGTCCAGAATTCTGTGATCAGAAAACATGTAAACATATCAGAAATGACATTCTTCAATTTATAACTGCATAAACTAAAGCAGCACTGTCATCCCTTTCCCTGATTGATACATCTTGGTTTTTTATACTGCAAATAAGACCCCACTTCTGGCTTCATGCTTCTTTAGCAAAGTACAAAGGAAAGCGAAAACTACGGTACCACAAGATCAAGTAATGTCTTGATACACCATCACATCCCAAGCCACTTGTGATAAGAAGTTTTTGCAATGATGCTACTCCACTATTAAATAAATTGGTATTAGAGAGAACATGTTTAGTTCATCAAACAAATATATGTAATGGCAGGACTAATAATCGACATGTTTCTTCCCAGGCAAACACAGCAACAAGCAGAGCATACGCTACCTTAATAAGCTTAGTTGAACTGACACACACGTCTGTCAATTATAATTTATATAGACATGCTGTACTACTTCCAATTAAGCTTGCAGTTATATGCACACTTACTGTTACTACCAGCACATAATATGATTCAGTCAAATGCATTGCCTTCTTGTAAGTTTTCTGCAGAACTAAATCAATGTTCTCAAACATATGGCCCGTATATCTCTAGCCAGCGGCCCAGCCTGCATATGGCTGTCCTTGTCCGATATTTCCTTTCATTTATTTAATATATACGCTCCTGAGCAACTCTGGCGAGACTGATCTAAGCATTTTTTCGTAAGGCACCCCACGTGGTTACAATACACTTAAACATAACGGTGAATGAAAACTCGATACTTCACTATCGGCGTATTGATTTCGGTCCTTCTATAGACTATTTTACTGATGGTTTTTGGTGCCCACGTATTGGGCTGTTAACTTTGCTGTTTTGTATCTTGAACTAAACAAACAGTGCTACAGTACAACGCGTGCGCATGAAAACGGTTGGGTTGGTGCATTCGACGTTATGTGACCTTGTTAATTCACGTCGCTATATAAAAAATAAAAAAAAACTGATTTAACAGCATTTGTGGCCGTGCCCATGTGTCTTATGTAAAACCGTCTATGTATCAGTGTCGATATGTTTCTCAAAACCTGACATCAAATCTCCTTTAGAAATGACAAATATAGTTAAACACGCTATCGGAGAGTAGATGAAGAAAACGAGAACGAGGCTGCACTTGCTTGCGAGCGGCTCGGTGAACTGTTTTTCGCTCCGAGCTGTACATCTGCATTCATTTTACATTCTGTAAATAAACGCGTTCAATCGTCACAATTGTGGTGCAGGTGCAGGGTGGTATACTTTTGTGAAAAGCCGTACGTCCAGCGACCTCACCTCCGTCGGCCACGCCGGCTTTCCAGGTGGTAGAGATGAAAGGCGAGGCCGGTGAGATGATGACCAAGGCCGACGCGTGGTAGGCAGATCAAGCTGCGCACAGGCGGGTCACTCCGATGTTCGGCCGGTAGGCGTGCCGCTCGGAAGTTGGGTTCGTGGGCCATTCTGTAAATAAACGCGTTCCGTCGACAACAATATGGTATATGAGAAAGGCCGTCTTTGAAATGGCAGCGTTAGTTGACAATTTTTTTCACGCCCCTCCCCTCCCCATCTTTTCCCCTCTCAGTTTTTCACTGTCCCCGCCCTTGCGGGAGACTAAAAAATTTTCGCGACTGCGGCCCTGCGGCTGAAGCGAGTTCGAGACCCCTGAAATAAGTGCTACGCGCCCCAACCTGTATTAATAGTAGTATGTTTTATATTGGTTACTATTTTCAGTGTATATTACCAAGTTTGTTCATATAAACTGTCTCAAAACCCCCTATGTAATGCCCAAATGGCCTTCAGGGTATATGAATAAAAAAATGAAAAAAAAAACCTTGCGCAGCCAGGTTGAAATCCTCACCATAGAAGAATTATGCTATTGTCATGGATTGATCAAGCGCAGCACAGTAGGGTGATTCCACGAGAGATCGAACATGCCTGTCCGGTCGCAATTTTTGTTTTGCGTGGGTTTTTTATATTTTATGTGGGCACGTTCAAAGTGCACGGAACCAAAAATTTTATTTCCAAGAAACGCTCCCAGTGCACCAAAAAATTATTTGAAGGTGGCGGCGCGGGCCTCCTGTTTTTGCTCACTGCAATGTTTTCGGATTTCACGGCCGAATTTAGTGCGAACTATAAATGATGTGTCGAAAATTTTTTTTGCTGGTTTTAATACGCATTACTGTGAATTACATCCATGCTTTTTTTATGCTGTCCTCAAAAAGAAGAAAATGGGAAAAAATGGCAAACACAGCCGAAATCAAAAAAGGGTCCTAAGTTTGAGGCGCCTTGGCGCCTTTGCTATTACAAACAAAAACTTGAAAACAATGTCAAATATAGAAAAGAGCATTTGCAACATTTAATACGGAAAATAATTTCCTACAGGCAGCGCAAAAAAAAGAAAAAATATAGTTAAAAGAGCGAGTTTTTTTCAAAAAAGTACATTTTCAAAAAATAAAATTAAAAAGACTCCGGTCTCAATTTTGATGAGAATTTTTTATCGAAGAGCGCTTATGTCAGTGAACACACGGTTTTAATATCATATGTCCTCATTTGCTTTGTTTACGAGATATATCTGGCCAAAATGACCCTTGCTGTGTGTGCTCACTTCAGTGCGACTGATGGTTGTTATTAGCTTGCATTGTGCGTAAATATCAGTTTTAATTATCTGCTGCAGCAAAACCTTGCTGTGGTGGCTTTTCGTCAAGAAAAATGTTTTCTCAGATTTTATTTGTGTCTAGCGTGTGCAAAAGTGGGCTGCTGCTGCCCTCTAAATGGCTAACGTGTAAACAGTTTGCAGCCTACAACCTCGCCTAGAATCATCAGAGGAAAGATGGGCGCGCCTGTTCAAGATATCAATCGTTCTTCTTCCTGAAGAAATGCCTGGTCTACTCATCGCGGTTAGATGTAGACAGGTTTCCTTGAGGAGCGTAAAGCAATGCAAGCAGACTTCGCAGGTGTCGCGAAGATCCTCAGCCTATGACAGTAGCTTCTGGAGGTAGGTAACAACAAAAAGAGCAAAGAAAGAAAATTTGCGCAACGAAAATTTTCCTCAGCAATCTTCTTTTTGTGAACGCGTAAATAATCGGCCCAGAATAATAGGACCTAGCCATGGGCCGCGGGCATCGCGTGTAGTGAACAGCTAGACCTAGAGCAAGTCGAAGCGTTTATACTGAACGGCGCCGCACAAATTATCTCACATCTGCGCAGCTGTCATGAATGCGTTTCCAGAACTGCTCACGGTTTAACATTTTATGACTAAGGGTGTCTAAGCGCTTTGGGCTGTAATAATTAATTTGTAGTTCATCTTTAAAAGGCGCGAAAAAAACACACGGAGGAAGGAACACGCGCTTTCTAGCAACTGAAGCTTTAATCAAAAAGCGAAAGAAGATATACACACACATTACAAAAAACAAGACAAAAACCAGACCACCGCAGAATGAATATGCATATAAGGATAAAACACAGGCACGTTTTTTCTCACCAGCTTAAGTTATATCAGGTACTACCTCTCGCTTGATAGCGCCACGGACGGACAGCTTATACAAGAAACACCCGATTTAGAAATATAGGGCTTCCACAATTTCACGAGTCCTTTGAACTCGGTTCGAAACAAAATAGCTGCTTCTTTAAACAAAGGAAGACACCCACAAGCATGACAATGCGCAGATAAGTGTGAAAGCTTGTCGGTCTTCAACGACCTTTCATGTTCACGCAAGCGTATGTTTACACACCGTCCAGTTTGTCCGATGTATGTCTCCTTCCTACCTGTCCGTTGTGGTTTTTTTCGCGCCTTTTAAAGATGAACATCAACCAACTCGCCCAACTGTCTCTGCTAATTAATTTGTAGGCCACACTCATTGTCAAAACTAAGGGTAATGTCCGTCTGGCGCCACCAAAGACCTCTGCTGTCCTCGACGTGGGAAAGCACTTTAGTAAAGTGGCAACAAGACATCATCAATTGCTCAGCTTCGGCCACTCATGGCTTAATCATGCCGCACCGCACGTTTTGGCTGTGAAATGCTGAGGTAAAGTCGAGATGATACAGGAAGACGTTATCTGCGACGCCGAAAACATGTGATAGCGGGAAGTAAAATAAACGGCTCGAAAATGATTGAGCTAACTTTTTAAAAATGTTTAGGCACAGTGTGCGTCGAATGGGGAAGATGGTTAGAGCGTACAATGCACGTAATGGAAGGGAAGCAAGCAGGCAGTGAGAAAACAACTGCAATACAGCGCGCCTGCTGATTGTGGCATTTAGTTACAGATTAAGTTGGCCTCGCTGCATAGAGATGCTTTATTCTGTGTGCAAGGAGAGTTTTGACAAAGTGACCTAAACCATGTGTTCGCGGTGTCTCGCGTTCTTCTGATTAGCGAATACAGGCTGGGTAAGTTGAGGTTATAAGCTGCAAACTGCGTACGCGTTAGGCCTTTAGAGAGCGGCAGCAGCCCACCCCCGCATACGCTAGACACAATAAGCTTTGAGAATACATTTTCTTGACGACAAGACACCAGAGCAAAGTTTGACTGCAGGAAAATAAGTAGAACTAGAATTTACTTGCGAGGCACAGCTGATGACACCTATCAATCGCACTGAAGTGGAGCGCCACAAGCAAAGAGCATTTTGGCCCGTTACAATCTCCATGGAACAGGAAAATGAGGACGTACATATGAACATGGTGTTTTCCACTGACATTAGCCACTCTTCGAGAAAAAATGTCATTCAAATTAAGGCCTGAGTTCTTTTATTTTTGAAAATGTACTTTCTTGAAAAAAACTCGTTCTTTAACTATTTTCTTATTTTGCGCTGCCTTTCGGAAAACGATCTGCCGCATAAATGTTGCAAAGGCTCCTTCAAAGACTTGACACTTTTTTGAGTTTCTGTGTGAAATAGGAAAGGCGCCAAGGTGCATCAACTTGGCAAACTTTGTTGATTTGGAACCGGTTTTGCACCTTTTTTCACATTTTTTGTTCCTTTTGAGGACGGCATAAAAAAGCATGGACACAGTAATGCATATTAAACCAACAAAAAATTTTCGACACCTTATTATAGTTCGCGTTAATTCGGCCGTGAAATCCGAAAACATTGCAGTGAACAAAAACCGGAGGTCCGCGCCGCGACCTTCAAATATTTTTTTGGCACGCTGGGAGCGTTTCCTTGGAAATAAAATTTTCAGTTCCGTGCACTTTGAATGTGCCCACATAACATATAAAAAACCCAGGCAAAACAAAAATATCGACCGGACAGGCACGTTCGACTCTCGTGGAATCACCCTTTAGAGGCGGCAGCAGCCCACTTTCGCACACGCTAGAAGCAAATAAAATCTGAGAACACATTTTTCTTGACGAAAAGCCACCAGAGCAAGATTTTGCTGCAGTAGAATAATTAAAACTGAGATTTACGCACAATGCAAGCTGATAACAACCATCAGTCGCACTGAAGTGAGCACACACTGCAAGGGTCATTTGGCCAGTTATATCTCGTAAACAAAGCAAATTGAGGACATATGATATTAAAACCGTGTGTTCACTGACATAAGCGCTCTTCGATAAAAAAATTGTCGTCAAGATTGAGACCGGAGTTTTTTATTTTATTTTTTGAAAATGTACTTTTTGAAAAAACTCGCTTCTTTAACTATTTTTTTCTTTTTTGCGCTGCTTGTAGGAAAATGATTTCCGTATAAATGTTGCAAAGGCTCTTTTCTATATTTGACATTGTTTTCAAATTTCTGTTTGTATAGCAAAGGCGCCAAGGCGCCTCAAACTTAGGACCCTTTTTTGATTTCGGCCGTGTTTGCCATTTTTTTCACATTTTCTTCTTTTGAGGACAGCATAAAAAAAGCATGGATGTAATTCACAGTAATGCGTATTAAAACCAGCAAAAAAAATTTTGGACACATCATTTATAGTTCGCAGCTAAATTCGGCCGTGAAATCCGAAAACATCACAGTGAGCAAAAGCAAGAGGCCCGAGCCGCCACTTCAAATATTTTTTTGGCGCGCTGGGAGCGTTTCATGGAAATAAAATTTTCGGTTCCGTGCACTTTGAATGTGCCCACATAACATATTAAAACCCAGGCAAAACAAAAATTGCGACCGGACAGGCATGTTCGATCTCTCGTGGAATCACCCAGTAGATGGTGACGCAACCAGCGATACATACGCTTCTGAGCAGCTTGACAAGCGTTTTGTGTCTATCTGCGTCCCCGTCTACTGCATTGTAGTTGATTTGCACGTTAGTTCATTATTACCGATGCATTTTATTCAGAGATAATGTACGAGGCGACCAGTGCGTTAAAAGCAGGCGATTGAACAATCGGTTCAAGCGATGACCTCGCGATATTAACATTTGGGGTTTTACGTGCCAAAACCACGATATGATTATGAGACACGCCGTAGCGGAGGGGCTCCGGAAATTTTGGGGATCTGGTTTTCTTTAACGCGCACTGACATCGCACAGCACCAGGCTTAAATGACACAAATAGAGCAACTACTAGAAGTGTATAACAAAACATCACAGAAAAGCAGATACTACCTGTAGCAGAATCCATACTTGCCTATCAGACAACTTTTCTCGTACATCATCACTGCTGTGTGAACACGCCACCCGGGCTGCCTTACCTGCATAAATGTCATCACACAGTAAGATCACATAGTTACGCAATTTGGCGAGTTGAACTCACCTAGGCATCCGCTGAGGCGCACGCTTGTGCTTTACAGTCGCCGTCGTCGTCAGACAAGGCACTGGGCGGTGGACTGTCTGAGTAGATGCACTCGATTGAACCACGCAATAACCGTGAGTAATCAAGAAACGTGGAAAGCACGCCGATCACGCAGCGCTGAGCGCGCAGACAAAGCGACGAGCCCGTTGAGGCTACGACGACACACCACAGAACACCAACACAAAATCTTGACACACCTTTGGCCGCCCATTCCATCCCACACGCGATACACTTCCAGTCGACGACTGACAACGATGATTGGCACACATAATATCAATAAACACCGCAAATATACAAGCGCGGAACGAACTTATCACGGCACCACCTTCGATTCCCCACGCCGGTACATTTTTTTTTATCGCGCTGAACGTGGTCCCGCACGCGTGGTTTTGGTTTGAAGGGATTGGCTCTCGCGCGGCGGGTGATTTGAATTAGTTGCGTTATATCTCTAATTATCAACTGACAGCAATGATGACCCCGCGTGATATCAACAAACATTATAAGTATACAAGCACGGAGCAATTTTGTTGTGGTAGGATCTGTTTTGTCGAAATTGTTTTTTTTTTTGTGTGGTCCCGCACGCACGTCTTTGGCTTGACGTGATTGGCTCGAGGGAGGCGGGTGATTTGAACTGAGTTACGGAGTGCACACTCCTCCTTGCGTTTTCTGTTCTCGCTCTTCCCCCCTTCTTTATCCTACTCTTTCGGTACCTTGTTGAGGCGTGCGCCGTGCTCCCGACCGGGCTGCAGAAATTAGGCGCCTTTTCCTCTTCAAACCACTACACCACCACCTTGTTGACCCTTGTCCGCCTGCCCTGTGCGACGCTCAGGACGCGCTGCATCTCGCAGGCTGTGACGATCGTCGCCGCTCTGCCCTCGCTACCGTTACTCTGCTTCCTTCATGACGCGAGCCTAGTCTAGCGGCTTTGAAACGCGCCAAGACAGCACTCGCACATGCACACAAAACGTCCTGTGTGACTCGCGCACTGCACTTCTTCGTCTTGCAGCGTGTTATGCTCTGCTCGATTTTTTCGGCGGCGCCGATCTGTTTACGCGCCTTTGAGGCCCGTATTTAGCTGTCTCCTGACAGTTTTGTTTACACTGCCTGCGGCGCTGACTTCTCCCGCGACCGTGCGCCCGTCACGATATGCTGCTGCATCCTTCTCTCCCCTGCCGACCTGCTTGACTACTCCTCTCCTTGGGGGCGGCCCGCGCCGCGGGTTCTGCTGCCGAGGGACACGCGAGCAGAGTGCGACCATCCTCCTCTTTTTTCCCCCTTCACCCTCCTACTCTCTCTTTCATGCCCCTACCCTTGTCGGCCTGTCCTGTGCGACGCTTCAGGACGCGCTGCATCTCGCAGGCTGTGACGATCGTCGCCGCTCTGCCCTCGCTCTACCCTCGCTACGTTACTCTGCTTCCTTCATGACGCGAGCCTAGTCTAGCGGCTTTGAAACGCACCAAGAACACACTCATACATGCGCACGAAACGGTCCGTTATCGGAAGGATCATAAATAGCGATGGAAAAGAACAAAAAAGCACACCAGTACAGGCTCATCGCGAAGCGTCATTCGCTAACCCCACTTTTTAAAATGCGAAGCATTTCTTAGCGAACTTCTGCGATTTTGAGGTATCTATCTATCTATCTATCTATCTATCTATCTATCTATCTATCTATCTATCTATCTATCTATCTATCTATCTATCTATCTATCTATCTATCTATCTATCTATCTATCTAGCCGCCTACGACTTTGTGCTCTCCTGGCCGTTTCGTTAATCGGATGTATACCAAAATTGGTGTGGCATAACATGACCTTATTACGAACACAAATGACAGGTCATAGCATGAAAATCATGACATGCATGTCATGAACAGCATGATTTACATTCCACGGCCTTGGGGCTCTTGCGGCCGTACCGTTAGTTTCATATATACCAAAATTGGTATGGCGTGACAAGAGTCCATGACAAACATAATGACAGGTCCTGACATGCAACTCATGACCCGCATGTCATGTGCAGCATGATTTACGTGACATGGTCTCGGGGCGCTCGCGGCCGTTAAATGAATGGATATATACGAAAACTGGTATGAGGAGACATTTCTGTATGACAACATAACTGACACGTGGTAACATGAAAATCATGACATGCATGCCATGTACGACATGGTTTACATGCCACGCTCATGGCGCACTCGCGGCCGTTTCGCTAAATTGATATACACCAAACTTGGTGTTGTGCGATGTGACTGTATAAGGAACATGAATAACAGGTGGTAACATGAAAACCATGACATACATGTCATGTATGTCATGATTTACATGCCATACTCATGGCGCACTCGTGGCCGTTTCGCTAGACTGATATACACCAAAATTGGTAGTGCGCGACACGACTGTATGGCGAACGTAAATGAGAGGTGGCAACATGAAAATCATGACATGCAAGTCATGTACGACATGATTTACATACCACGCTCATGGTGCGCTCGCGGTTGTTTCGCTAGATTGATATACACCAAAATTGGCGTTGCGCGATGTGACTGTCTGAAGAACATGGAATAATAGTTGGTACCATGAAAATCATGACATGTATGTCATGATTTACATGCCATGCTCACATGCATTCGCGGCCGCTTCGCTAGCTTGATATACACCAAAATTGGTATTGCGTGACGCGACTGTATGACGAACGTAAATGAGAGGTGGTAACATGAAAGTTATGACATGCGTGGCATGTACGACATGGTTTACATGCCATGCTCATGGCGCACTCGTGGCCGTTTCGCTAGACTGATATACACCAAAACTGGTATTGCGCGACGCGACTGTATGACGAACGTAAATGAGAGGTGGTAACATGAAAATAATGACACGCATGACATGTACGACATGATTGACATGTCTTGCTCATGGCGCACTCGTGGCCTTTTCGCTAGATTGATATGCACCAAAACTGGTATTGCGCGACGCGACTGCATGACGAACGTAAATGAGAGGTGGTGACATGAAAGTCATGACATGCATGGCATGATTTACATGCCATGCTCATGGCGCACTCGTGGCCGTTTCGCTAGACTGATATACACCAAAACTGGTATTACTCGACGCGACTGCATGACGAACGTAAATGAGAGGTGGTAACATGAAAATCATGACATGCAAGTCATGTACGACATGATTTACATACCAAGCTCATGGTGCCCTCGCGGTCGTTTCGCTAGACTGATATACACCAAAATTGGTGTATATCATACAGGCGACGCGCCTGTATGACGAACATGACTGACGGGTGGTAGCATGAAAACCATGATATGCATGTCATGTATGTCATGATTTATATGTCACGCTCATGGTGCATTCGCGGCCGTTTCGCTAGCTTGTCATACACCAAAATTGGTATTGCCTGATGTGACTGTTGTTGTTGATGATGATGATGATGATGATGTGACTGTATGACGAACCTAAGTGACAGGTGGTAACATGAAAACCTCACTCAACTTCACTTCGTTTTCTCACCCACACATGGCTATGCTATATATACATGGCTGTGCTATACATGGCTTCGCCTATACGTGACGCCAAGTGACATGAGACGACGACAGCATACGATGACGACAGCCCTGGCCTCTAAAGCGCTCTGCACTTTAAAAATTACAACATCTCCCGCTAAAGGGGACCATGAGGCGATGCGAAGCCGGAGCACTTGCACGATCGCGTTCCGTTGGCGTTCGTTGGGCATGCTACCGACCTCGCGTCGTGGAACCCGAAGAGGAACTCTACGCGCGTCGTGTCTTCCCTCTAGCCTGGCCGTTAATTCTCTCAGGGCGAGCGGTGAACGCGGTCGTCAGGCGCGAGAGGGGGGGGGGAGCGAAGGAGAGGAGGGAGAGGGGGAAGAGACGCGCATGCGCTCATCGCGGCGTTGCGCAGGAGAGGGGCACACCATCTCCCGCTAAAGGGGGCCATGAGGCGATGCGAAGCAGCGTTTCGGCATGTCGAGCCCGCGTTTCAGAGGGGGAGTGGACAGAGGGAGGAGAGAGGGGGAAAGGAGAGTGGGGAGGAGGTCCGTGGAGAGGATTGCGCATGCGCAGTAAGGGTGGTCACGCCGCACACAGTTTGAGCCCCGCCATAAGATGCTTCACAACTAAAAATGCCATTAACGAAGACAAACCATGCACAGGGTGAATATATATATATATATATATATATATATATATATATATTATATATATATATATATATATATATATATATATATATATTCACCCTGTGCGAATAGCAAAATTTTGGGTGCGAAGCGAATTCGAATATTGAAGTGTGAGTGCGAATCGAATCGAATATTTTTCGAATACTTCGAAGCGAAATTGCAGAAAAAAAGTTAAGAGAGGATTCCTAAGCATATTCTTATGAGATAGCAACATGAAAGTGTTTCTTTTCACTAGGTTGATGAAGCACTGGCGGGGTGGTGTTTCATAGTTGTCTTATCAAGAATGAGGCAATGTAGAGGCCGAATTGTATTTATGTACATGGTTTGGTGCAACCAAAGTGTTGCCGATAACACTTTACACGTGATAGGCGAAGATGCCGTTTCCTCAGCCTCTCCTCCTCTTTCTGTGGAACTTCTGTGGAAGCCCAACTGACGAGGCGGACAAGTTCCAAATCTGCCTCCTAGACGTCTATATTATAAGAACATCTGAAATTTTGGATGCTAAAAAGCTTCGGCTTCCGATTTTTCACATTTCCTGCCCAAATTTCAGGTCCAAAACAGCATTAATTGAGCCCCCACCTCTGCCACATTTTTCTTCTCCATGTTGGAACCAGCGTTTTCTTGAGTTAATGCATTTGCGACCGTAACGGAGCTTGAATGGCAGCTTTGCCGCAATACCGGGGTGTGATGAGGTGAAGCATATTGAAAATCTAGGGACCACTTCCAATCGGACGTTGACTGCTTCTTGGCAAAGTTCGACCGTAACGGAGCTTGAAAGGCAGCTTTGCCGCAATACCGGGGTGTAATGAGGTGAAGCATACTAAAAATCTAGGGACCACTTTCAATCGGACGTTGCCTTTTGGCAAAGTTCGACCGTAACGGAGCTTGAAAGACAGCTTTGCCACGATACGAGTGTGTAATGTGTGAAGCATATTAAAATTTGAAGGGGTCACTTTCAATCGGGTGTTGACTGTATTTGTTTTTGGGAAGTTCGAATAGTTCGAATAGTAAAATTCCAGTGCGAATCGAATCGAATAGTAAACACTATTCGAAAAATATTCGAAATTTCGAATATTCGCACACCCCTAATATATAATATATATATATATATATATATATATATATATATATATATATATATATATATATATATATATATATATATACTTATAACACGTTCCCCGTGCTTTCCGCCAAAGCACCTTGCCTAAAAAAGTAGCCTGGTAACGACGAGGGTTCTTTGGTTGGAAAATAAGTCGAAAGGAAGCCACAACATTAATTAGAACTTAATTAGAACATTAATTAGAAATGGAAGCCAACTTTTACGACTTTTAAGTGGCACATTATACAAGGAGACTCCTTCCGTATTTGAAAAAACTGACATATATCTGTTGTCATTTAGGTAAGTTATTGCCGTGTTTGAATAAAAGGGCAGGCATCCTTAAATTTTACGAACATTTTGTTCGTAGATTCTAAGGAAATTTCTTTCAGTGTAGACGCCATGGCTCGGGTCCGAAACCCGACGGCCGAGACGATGATGATGATGATGACCTTTATAAGTGGCTCACACCCACTCTGGGGGATTGGCCAAGAAACGAATAATTTATAGGTAAAAGTGGTCACGTGTGAAAATGAATTATAGAAGGTTAGAGTATATTATTAACGGTAATTTAAAAATGCAGAATCAAAAGGCCGAGACGCGTGGCCCGCTTTCCTCCCTGCCACTCCTTCCTCTTCTTCCAGTTCGCTTCCCTCGCTCCTCGTGCTTCCGAACGATCGCCGTGGTTTTCTCCACTTGGTGTTTCATTTTGTTGTTGTTGTTCATTTATCCTTCTCGCTTTTTCACCCCCTTGCCAGTTTCTTCTTCGTTGTCTCCCACTGCCATTTCGCGGCGTGCACTTTAACATCCGCGCACTTCACCACATCATTAATTAAATCTTAGCCACTAGCTGTAATATAGGTGAAGCAGTAGTGTGTTCATTAGTGAACGCTGATGAAAATGCATCGTCAAGTAGGCGTAAACACTCAGTTTCAGTAACTGATTCTCCGTCAGTATTACTTACGACTATATCAAGATGGAAATTTGGATTGATGGAGCGCCCCGTAGCCAGTCCCTCATGCGACCTAACGAACACAAGCGCAGTCACGGCCATCTCCTCTGGCGTCCTGCACCTCTTAAAGTATGAACAGTGGCGGCGCAGGTCCCCTTCATTACCCTATCAGGGGTACGCCGTCACTGGGAACAAGAGTACGCACAGCAGCGTCAAAGCGCTCTGCTAGCGAGTTTCTTGATTGAAAAAACCGACTGCTCGTGCTGCACAACCGTTCACCGGCCACCGCATATATATAGGCGCTCGATCTTGACCTCCTATGTACTGCCGGTTGGAGATTTATCTTGTGCGTAGTTGAACAATAAAGATTCACAGCGTGCATGTTAACTGAAAGCGGACTACGGGTCTCTGTGTCCAATCTTACTTTTGTATCTCATTGCTCATTAGCAGTGATTTGCTGTGGGAAACACTGGCGTACACTGCATGCTTCGCCCCTCCAAGGGTTTCACGTTAGTGGAGCTGAAACACCCTTTCCTACATGCTTCGCCCCCCCCCCCCATGTTATTTTTTGTTCTTTGAGGCCTTCACCCGCCCTGCTTTGACTACAGACGGGACGCAGAAAGTCGAACACACACAAGGGTAACAGTTGAACTCGAGAGAGAGATAAGAGCCACATAGCATACAATGTAATAAAAAGAAAATTCTAGACGTAACATTAAGAGATCGGAAGACAGGAAATGGACTTGGGCCGGCCGGGGCAGACCACGTAATTGCGTAGGGATGACAACATGCGGTCAATTAGAGCAAGGGAATGACTACCAAAGAATGGGAAACGCAGCCGAAGACACAAGCGAGTTATGAGCGGCGAAATCGGCAACACGGCGTCCTCATCTGGAGAATTTCGCCAGTTCTGTGCACTCTTGGCAAGGAAGAAACCATAAACACTAACTTAATGGTAAATTAGGCATTCTTGTGGCCTGAGCATCCGTTATATCACTTCCGGATGAAATATTTTGCTACACAAGATCGCTTATTTGAAGGCAGTACCGTGTTAACAAGATGTCAGACGTGGGGCGTCGCGGCAGGAATTTTGAAAAAAAAACGCATGCTCTCTGCAAGCAGATAACTATCGTATGTAATGTTGAAACTGAAATAAAACTGCGGTGGGACGGAAGGGAAGACAAGTAGGAGTAGACATGACGGTCGCGGACTAAGAAATGAATTTACAGGTGAAACCCGCAATAACGAAATCGGCGGGGAAAGCACAAAATTTCGCTCTTGCGGGAATTTCATTGGGGCGAGAATGCGGCAGAAAAGACATGGAATTTACAAAAAACACATTTTATTTCCAAAAGTCGGTAAGTTTGCTTTGGCGGGCCTTACCATGCACAAATTTCATGCCTCTCGATCAGGAATCTCGTTTGCCACGGCAAAAAGTTCGCCCCATGCACTGGTCAGTGACGGCGGCACTGCGCTGTCACCAGTACCGTTATCAAGTGCGCCTACAGGCGAACCTTCTTCCTGCTCCGCTGGATCAGCGCGGCTCAGCGCAGTATCGTGGACAGTGAGCTGCGCGCAACGCCGAATTCTTCGGCGATGTCCATTGTTTTCCTGCCCTTTTCCACCTCACTGATGATTGCAGCCTTACCTACGAAATTCCGCTGTTTCGTTGGAGGCGGCATCTTCGCAGGCAGCGAAATCGGACGAGGCAGTCGCAACACACAGTTCACGTTGCACCAAGCGACCAAGCAAACGCTCCACAAATGGCTCCTCACACCCGACCATGTGCGCGTAAAGCCGACAAAGCAAAGCACAGAGCCAAGCCAACGAACGGAACTGCATGAGTAATGTGGATTTGGCTACGTAGTCCGCGATAACGAGCAGGTGTTTCGGCAAGCCATCATCATGATCATTGTCGCCAGCTTTATGTTTTTTTGTAAACAATGATTTTTTTCTCTTTAATGCATGGTAATAATGCCATCAAATCTCCCCATCTATTACAACATAATTCATCGCTTTAGAATTAGACTCACATGCACATATGCACAGAACACACATAATTTCATATAGTCCAAGGAATCTTCAAAAGTCCGCTAAACAGACACAAACGTCCAGAAGTCCACGCCACTCCGGAACCGGGTCAAAAGTCTCAGCAACACTACGTTAGCTGCTTCACCTCGAAAGACAGACCTTGTCAAGCGAGGGGGCTCAGCATGTCTGTCAATCATGCGGCTTCTCCATGGCGAATATAGACCTAACAGCATGGCGGCTGCTTCTCAAGTGTGCTGTAGCAATAGTTTTCACAATTTAAGTGTAGCATCAATCCATTTCAGCAGTTTTCGAATGTATAGTTAATGTTGCGAGAGTAGATTATCTGCGCACTCGTGTTCCAAAAATTTCGTTAATGAGGGACTGCGATATGAATATCTTTCCTAGTCGCGAGTTACGAAATGCATTGACTCCTATGGGCGTTCGCCGGTGTTCCGAAAATATTTCGTTGCGGTGAGAATTTCGTTCCCTCGGGATTTCGTTATCGCAGGTTTCGACTGTATTGACATCAAACTTGCGCTTCTGACAGCACATATGCCCACAAGCTCTCGCGACAGTATCACACCACCTACCCCAGAAAATCAAGCTGTTTTTTACGTAGATAAACGGAGGCTTCACTAACGCTCTTATCTAGGCCGAGCCTCAAGATCAGAGATGCTTGCAATATTTCATGTGCCCTTTTTCCTCTGGCGCGCCCCAGCACTTTTGTTTCCTCAAAGAGTGGCTTGCAATTAGCGCAGGACCTACAATGTACCGCCAAGTGTCTTGCACTGTCTGAACTTGCAGCATACGAATGCTCCAACAAGCGTTTAGTTAAGTATCTTCCCACTGGGCCCACGTAGACCCTGACACAGCTCAACGGGATCTCATAGACTACCTCCATTCTGCATGCTACAAACTGGCGTTTGTGGTTTTTGCCGCAGCTGCCATTCTTCCTAAGAGTCGTAAGGGCGCACACGGGAGACAACTTGCACTGCGCTGAGCAGAATACATCTACACCAAATTTCCTCGCCAGTTTCCTAATGCCACGCGAACGTTTGTGGACGTAGGGCAAAACCACAAATCCTCGTCTTTCTATTCCTACTTATTCTCAGCACGAGAAGCTGCAGTACACTTACAAACGGTCTTCAACGGTTACTCGGCTATGGCCTTTAGTAGAGCCTCCGGAAAGCCTGCTTCTTGGAGTCTGGCCACCTGGGAGGTGGAACCATCTCGGACAGTGTGGTAGCAGGATTTAACTAAAGATGACCTTAAACAAGACTTGGCGATGCCCTTCTTAACGAGCTTTGAGTGGCAAGAAACGTACGGCGAAATGGCCTTCTTCGACCATGGCGGGTACGCCTGACATATGTGGTCACGATTCTTGAAGAATAGCCTGACTGTGGACTTGAGTTGTCTGGCAGGTCAAAAGTTAAATTCAGTTTCTCGGCTGTGGATTTCAAAACTTCAACTATATGTCCCGCTACCTCGTCAAGGATGGACCCTTAACAGGATGGACCCTTAAATAGTCATCGACATATCTGAAGACGCGAACAATGCGTTCATCAGTAAGCGCCCGCGAACGTAAACAATCTCTTTCTGCCAGATAGATTTCAGTCAAAACCGGCGCTACGCTGGACCCCATGCAGGTACTCGCTTTTGTACATAGGACATATCCTTGAAGCTCACAATAGTTTAGGTGAGGTACACTTGAAGTAGCTCTAGGAAACCCCCCACTGAAATTCCATTCGAATTCCGAAAATCGACCGCTCCCGAGCGCTGAGAACCGACAGGAACAAGTGCTCGTGGGGTACAGAGTAGAACCGCTCCTCTATGGACCGTTGCATCGGGCGACGAGGACCGGACTGGCAACCAGCGCTTTCCTCCTGGCTCGTGCCCGACGGCGCCGAGTGTGCGGGCTGATGCATGGATGAGTGGCGTTGTCGAACAATTTTTGCGTGTTTTAGGTCTACCTGCGGATTTTCTTGTCTTTTACTGCGATGTCAGTCAGCGAAAGGTCAACGGGAAACCACTGTGCCGTTTTTGGTTGTTCTAACTACAGAAAAAAAGGAAACTGCTGTCTGATTAGGCATCGAATAACACGTTTCGAGCTTGTTGGTTGTTCATAGCGAGGCGAAAACAGCGCGTACAGACGAGTACAAACAGACACAAGAAAAGGCACAGACACAGACGCTGACTAACAACTGAAGTTTGTTGCTCATACGCCACGAAAATAAATAGCACGTATCAACAAAAAACCAATACGAAGAGAGGCACAGCAAAAGAAGCAAGGCTTGATAGGACACTCAAAGCAGTTAGCCAGTGGGACCGTGATTAATATCTAGCCCCCGATAGGAAGGCTAGCTCTTGATCTAAAAGGGCTAATGATGGGGCGCTTACGCAGCTGTCCTGTAATTTCGCGATATTTTGGGCCTCCATGATTTCTCGGGTTACTTTATCGCTGGACCTGCGTAATACTTTCGTGTTGTTGAATTGGGGCGCGCATTCACAATCTCGGCAGTAGATGCCCAAGTGTCCTGAAATTCGCACGGTCACATTGTATTTATATTGTAACAATCTTTTGTTAAGGCATCGGCCGGTCTGGCCGACGTAAGTGCGTCTGCAAGACAAGGGAATGGAATAGACGACTCCCTCAGTACATGACACGAACTTGTCGCGGTGATTAGTGGTGCAGCCAACCTTCGTCCGACCCATCTGATTCACTCGTTTGCAAAGACCTGACAAGCGGTCAGGAGCTGAAAACAGAACGTGTATCCCATTTCTGCTGCCTATCTTTCTCAGGTTGTGAGACAAGACCTTAGTAGGTTTCTCGATTGACGTAAAATACTTATGCCATACCTCATCAAGACTTGATCAGTTGTATCAAAGACTGCATTGACCAGCATGGAGCTGTCCAAAACGCCAGTAGCATGTCAACTGCCGACTTCATAGAGCTGCTTTCCTTTTACCTGAAATCGACCTACGAAGAATGGAATGGTTCGTTTTTTTATTCAAAAGAAAGGTATATGTATAGGTGCGTCTATTGCACCGATCCTCAGTGACCTTTTTCTGGCTATGCACGACAGAGTTTTTAACGAGTTCTTTCGCGATAGCATTGTGAAGCGAGTGTTCAGATTTGTCGATGATTACCTTGTAATTCTCGATTGCCGTCAGGAAGCCATCCATTTGCAGGCTCCAAGTATTCTTTCTCAGTTTTCAAGTGTTTTAAACCCCTTGATTGTCACCCACGAACTGCCATCCAATGGTTGCATGAGGTTTTTAGAATTAGGTTTATATTTTACCAGCAATCATGTGTGCTGGGCATTTGAGCCTCGGGCTAACAAACCAATCCTTCCCTTCGATTCAGCCCACTCGAAGTTGGTTAAGCGCAGCATCATACATTCGTGCTTCAGAATCAGAATCAGAATCATTTTATTTTTCACGTCAAACAAAGGAAAGAATACATGATTACTATATACAGAAGGAGGTCCCAAAGTTACAAACTGAATTGGGACCTCCTCTACATGATAACATAATGATTAACACAAGTAAATTGGCAGTTCATGGACTTAATAATAATATTAATAATGACTAATGCGAATCAAGTAAGAAAATAACTGATAAACAGCTTTCACAAAAAGCATTGAACAAGTAGTGTGCCATAGTCAATGAGAGTAAGGACAGTGGGAGACATTTCAAAAGGAATAAACGGAAATGCCCTATAAAACATAGTAAAGCTCAAACCAATAAACAAAAAATAAAAACAAATAACAAATAAGGGAAATCGCAGAAAAGGAATACAAGAATGAGGAAAGATGAGAAGATAGAAAAAACTACTGAATGAGAACACCTAAAGCAGTGAAGAACCGGAATCAGAATAATCAAGCAGAAAATGCTTAAGTTCATATCGGAACCTATGAGCATTTAGTGATTTTAGAGTAGATGGTAGCGAATTCCAAAAAACGCCAGGCCTGCGCTGAAACCGCAGCACAGTCACAGCGACAGCTGGAAGAGCGGCGTTTCTAGAGGCCGTTGTAAGCTCTCTTGAGGCTACAATACAAGTACACTAGAAAGGTTCCCACTACGCCATAAATCACAATTTTTGTGAAGTTGGGAAGCACCCTCTAAGCCATTATTTGTCATTCTGCAGAGAAGCGAGGCACCAACTACACGTCTGTAAGGCATTATGTGAACTTTGTTGACGCGACGAATAATGACGATGAAGAATTATGGCTCAGCTCCTTGTAATGGGTTGGAAGCTTTAAACGGCCCACCAGTTATGTAATTTGCATCGGGTGACGCCCAGTCCCTATTTCCCTCTCCCGTCATGCTGTATAACATACGTTGACGTGGGAGAGAGACGGGGAGGGTGGAGAACTTTACTGGACCTCGAGGAAATGGATCACGCGCTTACGGGCTTCCTTGGCAACCAATACAAGAGCACTTGCGAAGAATCCCCTACGCTATAAATCATTGTAATTTTTGAGAAGTAGGGCAGCAGGCACTGTGCCATTTTTCGTCATTCTACGGAGAGCGTTGGTACCTGCTAAACGCATGTAAGGGATTATGCGCACTTTATTGATGCTGTGCCTAATGACGATGAAGAATTATGGCAGAGCCTTTCGTAATGGGTTGGAAGCATTCAACAACCTACTCGTTGCGCAATTCGCATTGTGTGACGCCTGGTTACAGAATTCGCGTTGTGCGACGCTTGGTGCTTATTTTACACTTCTACCACGCTATATTGCATTTGCTAATGTGGTTCCTTCCCGACATGAAGCCTGTATAGGACCGTTTTGCAAAGCAGTTACAAGCACCGACATGGCTCAGAGGTTGAATACTGGGCTCCCACGCAGAGGGCCTAGGTTCGAACCTCGTTCCATCCTGGAATTTTTTTCTTATTTAGTTTTTTTTTCTTATTTCAAGCGATACTGGCTACGGACACCGGCGGCGGCGGCGGCGGCGGCGGACAACTACGGCGCCAAAAACGGCTGGTGAAATTATCTCATAACAGCTTTCGCTGTAAAAGCAAGTGCTGAGAAATGTAGCGACTGCTTGCCGTAATTCGTGCGAACTATGGGTAATATGAAATTATTGTTTCCAGCAAATCCAGTATTGTTAGTGTTAACGAGGGATGCCCTTGGTATTATGAACACCGGAATGTCGTTCTGCAGTGCCCTAAAAACAAAAATGGCGAGATTATATTTAGTAAGATCGGACACACTTAAAATATTGTAGGAGTGCAATAACTGATTTGCGTTAACAGAACGCGATGAAAACGTTATTAGACGAATGGCCCGGTTTTGAATGGTCTGCAATGATGCCAAGTGGCTGTTGTATGTATTACCCCATGATTCAATGTTGTAGTTAAGGTGAGAATGAACAAAAGCGTAATAAAGGGATAAGAGAGTAGAAAAGGAGAAATGCAATCGCGCTTCGATAAGAACGCGTACACCGTGAGCCATTTTTATTTTTTACATTAGACACGTGAAGATGAAATTTAAGGTGGCAGTCGAGTTCCACACCTAAAAAAGTACAGTGATCAACTGGGGTGATAAGGTGACTGTTGATGGAAATGGATTGAAAAGGATCGGACGGACGTAGGCGTGGCCCAAACCAGTGCCATCAAGAAAACATGCGAGCACAAGCTAAAAAAACAGCTTTTTGAACCAGAAGTGCCGTCTCGTACAGGCTGGGTACCCGATAACCCTCCTATCCTCAGTGGCAGAAACAATGTTAAGGACAGATAAGACTCGCGCAAGAGACAAAGACAAAACGTGTGCGGTCATTCCCTACGTACATGGCATCTCCCACAACCTGAGAAAAATAGGCAGCAGAAATGGGATACAGGTTCTGTTTTCGGCTCCTGACCGCTTGTCAGGTCTTTGCAAACGAGTGAATCAGATGGGTCGGACGAAGGTTGGCTGCACCACTAATCACCGCGACAAGTTCGTGTCATGTACTGAGGGAGTCGTCTATTCCATTCCCTTGTCTTGCAGACGCACTTACGTCGGCCAGACCGGCCGATGCCTTAACAAAAGATTGTTACAATATAAATACAATGTGACCGTGCGAATTTCAGGACACCTGGGCATCCACTGCCGAGATTGTGAATGCGCGCCCCAATTCAACAACACGAAAGTGTTACGCAGGTCCAGCGATAAAGTAACCCGAGAAATCATGGAGGCCCAAAATATCGCGAAATTACAGGACAGCTGCGTAAGCGCCCCATCAATAGCCCTTTTAGATCAAGAGCTAGCCTTCCTATCGGGGGCTAGATATTAATCACGGTCCCACTGGCTAACTGCTTTGAGTGTCCTATCAAGCCTTGCTTCTTTTGCGGTGCCTCTCTTCGTGTTGGTTTTTTGTTGATACGTGCTATTTATTTTCGTGGCGTATAAGCAACAAACTTCAGTTGTTAGTCAGCGTCTGTGTCTGTGCCTTTTCTTGTGTCTGTTCGTACTCGTCTGTACGCGCTGTTTTCGCCTCTGATTAAGCATGACACGTGCATCACCAAGCGCGGAGTGTTTGCAGTTACGGACGCTTCAAGATACATCGTTTATGTTGCGTTACTAGTTTTAAATTGGCAAGTGCCGCAATATAACCGGAATTATCAGTGTCCCACGCAATCAAATGACAAGCGGATATGACCGCATTGGCGAATAAACATAAGGGATCAAGTACGGCCCTGTTCGGTAAAGTTCAATACATCTAAGCTGCCCTCGAGTGTTGTTTTCGCCTGTGTTGTTTTCGCTTCGTTCTATTATTGTATTGTAATATGACCTGTTTCGTATAACAATTAGCCTCGTAGCTCGGCTCAACACGGCGATCGCTGCAGTTGATGTAGCTGTATTAGTACGGACAAGAAGTCCCTCACTTCGCAGCGGGGTAACCGGCATCATACATTTAATTTGCGCTCTGCACCGGCCTTGTATAACCCGAACATTCATTAAACACTGCATGAAAAGAACGTGGCGATATCCTTGTCGTGATGTTACAAATTCCGTAAGAGAGTGTTGTGTGCGTATACGATGTGCGATATGCAAGCCGAATAGGAGAAAAAGAAAGAAGTAAGGAGTTCTGTCGCTCCGTATGTAGAAAAACTACCTCAGGAAGACAATTTTTTACGTGCTCAAGAACCGTGTCCGACGTACAAGCCGCGCAATGATATAGAACATGGTTAATTGTCTTCTTAGCGCGAAACAAAAGACACTTTGTTACGCTTGTCTAGTGTTTCTATCACTGCCAATTTGGCTGCTTAGCGTTGCAAATGCAACAACATTTTCGCAAAAAGGGTACATCTGGTAGACGAATTTATAAAAAAAAGATAAACACGAATCACCTCCGATGCCGATCATAGAACCGAGCCCGGGCGCGCTTGGTGCTTCAGCGGCAGAAGAATCTCTCTAACCATCTTCACCTCATCACAGCCTAAATCCAATCAAACATCACGATTCTCAAAAGAAAAAGAAGCGCGCCGGCATGTGAACATGTACCAGCACCTCCCTGTAAACAGCTCTCGTTTCGTTCAGACCGGTGGGCAATAAATGAGCGAGTGATGAGCGGTCACTTAAAAGTTGAGAAACAAGATACACAACAGCTTGTGAGCAACAAACATATGGCGTCTGCGCCACGAAATCGAGACCGCCCTTAAGCAACGACCGCATGTACGAGCGGTAGTCGGTTCGGTGCAGAATAAACAAACCGTGAACGAAAATAACAAAAGGATTACAGACCAAGAAAAAAAATAATTGTATCCCTGAAGTGCTAGCACTTGCTTGCCCAGCGAGAACGAGTCGAAATATTTGCGCCGTCTTCCAACAGACAGTGCCGAAAATATATGTCATTGACCCCTTGCGACACGTTACCGCCGCAGTACATTAAAGGGACACTAAAGAGAAACAATGAATTGGTTTAGATTGAAAAAGTGTGTTCGGAGAACTCTTGTGTAGTTTATTTCACCACCATAGGTTTATTATTAGAGGAGAAAACCAAGTTCAAAGTTTCATTTTTAAATTTCGCGCCGAACTTTGTAATTCGTGACGTAAAACATTTCAAAGAGCACTTAACGTATTTTGGCGCCACTGGCCCGACAAAATTTACACAAACTCGTTATGTCAAGTCTCTGGCCTCCTCAGAGGACAATGTACTTCGATTTAACCGGTTAGGAACTCCGTAGGCCCAAGCAGGCGCCGTCAAAAATACGTGACGTCACGGCAAATGGTGCGGGAATTCCAAGGTGGCGTCGCCACCTGTATTTTCTTCTTGCGCGTTTTCTCGCTTATTAAGCGTCTTCTCGCAGCAAGCGTGGTGTTTTTGGTATCGTGGAAGACTACTTTACTAATGCGAGAAAAATCGTTTTGCTCTTTAGTGTCCCTTTAAAAATTGGGGGACCCTTAAGCTTCGCCTTTAAGAGTTGAACGCGATAGCGAAATCCGGGCCCTAGTGCGCACTTCAACCACTAAGTGCATACTTATTAATGTATGTATTGTTACACACACACACGCACGCAGACACACACGCGCGCGCGCGCGCGAATGGTAGAGGTTTTTGATCTAAAGCAAGAGTCGCATGGCCTCAAAGATATATGCCGCGCGTTTGCCATTTCGGAGGCAATGAAGAGTCTCACAATGCCTCACAGATGGCAGCACATTATCTAGAGTTTGCTGTTTCCTTGATGAACGCCTCCGCAAGCTGGCGTTAGCTTGATATGTTTTCCGCTAGATGGACATAGTTGTACATTTTTGTTTGAAAGTTCGTGTGTGTTTCTAGCGGCGATGGCTGCACTTTCCCGGCCTTTTTCGACGTAGTATGATGGCCTCCTAAATGCGCCTACAAATCGCCGAATGGGCTCATTTTCGTCCTGACACCTGCCGAACAAAATGCATTAGGAGACTCCTTCCACAACATGGCATTTATGTAGTGTTTTTTTCCGAAGCAGCTGCAAGTAACATCGTGGCTTTGTGGTGGGTCACCTGCTTGTCACGCGAACGGCCCGGGTTCGATCCTCAATGAGACCGAAGATTTTATTATTTATTTCATTTGCTTCTTTCTCGATTTTTCGGTCACGGACGATTTTTCGCTCACAACCAACGGTGCCGACGCCAACGGCGGAATTTCTGCGACACGAGCTCTCTAACGCTATCGCGTTAAAATCATTGACCCTCAATCGATGAAACTTTTCCAGGATGTCTCACAGACTCATTTCCTACCTAAAGTGCATCCCATGACACGAAATTCAGCGCATCAGAGCGAAAACAACCGACTGCAACTGCAGCCGCACGCATACCTTCCATACAAACGCGGAGCTTCGCACATCCCAGTGTGTTGCCAGACCAGAGACGGCGGCGCCCGCTAGGCAATATGGCGGCGCCCACGAAAAAAAGGTCTATATCAACTGAGAAGCCGGAAGTCACACCCAGCAGGTTGTCTTTTAACATTTCCGCTAACCGGTCCGAAATGGCAATCTTGTCATATCAGATTGGGCATCATATCAGATTGACGTCTGTGGTTCCAGTGTTGGCTCCGCTTTTACAGCAGTCTAATAAACATTACGTTTGTATTCCTATAATTCAGCAAGCTATATTGAAGCATTGCTCGACCCCGGAGAAAGACAACGAAAGTTACATGTGATATCGACATCGCCGCATCGTAAAGTGCATATTTGAAGTCTAATGCGCGAATAAGACACGGACGAAGAATAGGAACGCACACACGGAGCGCCTCATCTGCGACTTAAACTTCAAATATGTTAAACAAACAAGCCCAATCTGCCATTCTTACATCGTAAAGTGCACTTCGTCCACCAGAACGACGAAGTGTCTTCTTCATTTCTTAAGAGGCTGGGCGATGGCCTCATGCTGACCGAGGATAATGTGAGATTGATTGACAGCCATTTGTAGACTAGGCTACGTAGGCCACATACGCCCAGGTATTGTACGAATAGGAAAAACACCATCCACTGATGTTGGTCTACGTAGCACTATCCAGGCCTACCAGCCTCGACGGCCTATGCCTCACCAACGTGGAAGGTGGCTTCAGGTTCCGACATGTCGCCGGCTCTGTCGACAGACAATTTGTCGACGAAATGACCGAGGCATCCACGAATTCCAACAGCTATACTATACCACATACTTCAATACATATGGACCCCTCTTCACCACGGTCACGACCGGTTTCTATAAGAAGTCATGACTAGCTGCTGGTGCTCACTGATCACGGTGATGATGCCCTTGTTCAAGAACTGTCAAGAACTTCTTGCACACATGCACACGGGTTCGTGAAACGCGCGTGCGTTCTCGGGACACGTATAAACACTACATATCAGCTTACCGCTTCCGGTGTTGGTAATACCCACGTTGTCATTGGCAGCGTTACCCAACCGTAAACAATTGCTTATATAACACATATGCAGCTCTTCAACATATATATGTGTGCGTATATAATATATACAAATCTTTAGCGTCATTTTGTAACGTGTCGCTCAGTAAAAAAAGTTACCCCACAGTCACCTACCCGCCGCACGCTTCGCATAACATCGACTCCCACGGTACGTGGGATCTGCCGAATTTTTTTTTGTCAACAGATGACGCGACAGTCAGCACACTCCCGCAATTTCGGCCAATGGCGTTTGCGGATTTTGATACATGGAGCATATGGGGAGTTTCGTAACTCGTATGATTGAAGAACTCTGCATCGGAAGCACAAGGTTCTTGTTCCTATACACTTCCTTCCTAAGTCGATCCAGCTTTAGGCTATCCAGCAGAGCAAGTGCCTTGCTCTTCGCCTTCGTTGGCTTTTGTCCGCGGTCCTGAAGTTCTTCAAAACAGCAGCTGAGGCCTTGTCATCATACAGCTTCTGGAGCATTAGTATAACACACCTCCGTCTTAATCAGTCAGCAAAATTGCAAGGCCCGAATCTCTAAAATACCCTGCAACCGCTAGCAGACTACGGGTACCATCTTTCTTTTTGTAGTTACTGTTCGCGGCGTCAACACAATCCAAAAGCAATCGCTCCTTTTCCTCAGCCTGCGCATTATCCGCAAGGCTGTGGACTGACGCCAGATGCATCAGTCCATGATGCCAGAAGTCCACAGCAGCTAGAATAGAAATGCGAGGATCTGTGGTTTTGCCATACGTCCACGAACTTTCGCATGGTATTAAGAGAGTGGCGAGGAAATTTGGCGTAGATGTATTTTGCTCAGCGCCGTGCCAGTTTTCTCGCGCGTACGTCCTTACGAGTGTTAGGAAGAATGGCATTTAGGAGAAGAGTGATTTGGGCAAGTTTGTTGGGACTCATCTTAAAAACAGCGCAGCAACATGAGGACGAAGAAGGAAACAACTGGACAGGCGCTGACTCGCAACTAAGAAATTTATTAGGAAGAACACATACTTTTATACAAGCAGATGTCACGTGCACACCGATGCCGCTAAACATAAACAAGGGTAAAACCAAACATGTTCATGAATCCGCCGCATGTACGTCAACACCATGTGCGCGAGAAAATCTTAAACACCAAAAGACGCCTGAAGATAGCTCAGCTCGCTCTGCGACAATGACACTGTATGGTGGCTAATGCATAAATCTTTTTCTTTACAAATGTGATATGCTTCTACGATTTCTCTTGTGAGTTTATTCTTATGACGGTGAGTGATATTGCAGTCCTCATAGCAGGGTTGGGACCACATGCACCGCAGTGCGCTCCAGTGTGCGACAATTTATCAGCCCTGCTGGCTCTTTCATGCTCTTTTAGGCGCACATTAATGCAGCGCCCCGTCTGCCCTATATAACTCCTTCCGCATGACAACGGCAGATGATATACGACCCCCATTTTACAGGGATAAAATGCAGCCTTGTCCTTAACGCCATCGGTATGCACGTGACGTCTTCTTGTATAAACGTGTGTGTTCTTCGAAACATATGAGCCCACACAAACCACAATGCCCTGAAAAGGGACGAAGAGTTGAGGCAAAACTCGCTCAGTAAATCAAGAAAATGTGCCGTGCCAGTCGCGTCCTCTTCCTTGCGGCCCTCACGCGCGCCTCTGACACTATGCTCCCCGAAGCAATATCATAACACTTCACATTGTTAAGCAGAAAGCCTTAGATGCCTCATCAAACTAGAAAATTGACCGTCGGCGGCTTCAACACAAGTGATGCAAAAAATCATCGCCACGTGATGGCGTCACAGATTGCCCAATTTTGTGACGTCATAGTCACGCACGCATATGACATCGGCGCTTTGCACTGCCTCCGTGACCGACGACCGATCACGGAGGCAGTGCAAAACTAGGTAAGCTGCAGAAAACTTGCAATCAAGTGTTCCTTCAATTTATCTACATAACTGCGAACTCACTTACTTGTCCAAAACATGACAGCCTGTTCTGCCGACGCATCTATTATGATGACCTCTCACCCCTCTTTGCGCATTGCGCAGTTACCGTGTTTTTGTTGTTCTGCGCGGTACTTCCATATATATTGCATATCCAAGCAATAAACCAGTGGTTTTTAGTTCAGCGCTTGTGTCTGTCGTTCTTTTTCTTCGTCCCGTGTTTAGCGCTGTTTGCTCTATTCGCAATCACTCGGCGTCATCATGATGTCGCATAGCGCCGAATTTTGTGACGTCGCAGGAAGCGACGTCATGCAATGACGCCATCACGACATCGCCACTTTGCGCTATATCTGTGATCAGTGACCGATCACGGAGGCAGTGCAAAACCAGATGAGCTGCAGAAAACTTGCACTCACATGAGGTCACACAGCGCCGACTTTCGTGACGATGGCGCCATCACGACATCGCCGCTTTGCACTGCCTCCGTGATCGGCCACCGATCACGGAGACCCTTCCTCGGCCCTACCTGTAACGCCTCACCCGAGTGCCAGCGACAGCGAAGCGCGTTGCTTCATACAGGACATCGTCACTAGCATCGAAGCTATGTGCAACTACGAGCTGGTACGCACGGTGTTTCTACATTATGAAACCGCCTTTCCCTCCATCCTTCTCTCTGCCATGCAAGCCGCAGTGGTTCGTTGTAGTTTGAGTAAACTTCTGTTATTGTGTTACGGCAATAAAATTTTAAAGGAAAGTAACGCAAAAGTAGTTGATTACATTTCTGTAATTGCTCAGTTGCTTTTCTGTGGCTGTAATTGACCATTGTAATCAATTGCATTTTAAAGCAAGTAATTGTATTTCTAATCGGTTACTTAATTTTCGTTAACTTGTACAAGTCCGCTTGCCCTTAACAGCCACGAAGTTCTACGCCGCCTTGCTGGGTGACTTAATGCCTCAAGTAAAATATTTATTTATTTCCCTTTTCGGAGAGGAAAAGGGCAGCTACGTAAAAGCTGTTGCATTGAGCGGCTTGCTGACGTGCTACTTTTTTACTGCAACTGATAGGTCCAGTTTAATTGAACGCATCTTATGTAGACGCAAACACCTGACAGTATCGTCATTGTCGGCCGGGTCGGCGCTTCATCATTTTCACTGCGGCTGCTTGGCTTACTCCCTCGGCGGTGATGAAGATATAGAGCGCAAGAGGCACTGGGTTCGATTGCCAGTGCTGTCGCACGCCCATCGCTTTCTGTAATGGGAATCCTCACCTGACGCCTGGTGGTTTACGGGTGCTCATCTCAAATATTCAGGAGCCTTGCCCTATCGGGGCAGGCGAATATTGGCGTGTATGCTCCCTGCTGTTTCCTTCCTCTATGTGCCGTCAATTGGACCTTCATCCGCGTGCTCAGCAGCGCAACACTTGAATTTCTAAGTCAGCAACATGGTCATCCGTTCATATTCAGGCAACAACGTGAACAACCTTGCTTGTTGGGCGAGTTGGAACAAGTCAGCCATAATAGTATTTAGCACAAACACTAGACAACAGACAAAGGAGAGGACGTGACGTGACAAGTGACCTCGATATAAAAGATCAGATTGCCACATCAGAAGCGGCTAATCGCCGACTAGAGAGCATCGATTACTGGACGCGCGTGACCGGCGGACCTTCCAGGGCACAGCATGGTTCGCACAAACTGTCCCATTTCTTTTCGTCTGCAGCGCCTCTAGCTGCGCCGTCGTCATGATGCACCGAAGTGATAACGAGGGTCGTGTATGCTTCACATAGCGGCACTGAAATCTATAAGTTTGAAATGACTGCCGTCGTTTACTTGCGTAAACGAGCGCTATCTATCCCCGTGATGAGCTCTGTACGCAAGAATGACATGCAAATTCAATTCATCAAAGGCATCGAATAAAATAATCATGCTTAAAACGCGTTAGGTACGTGTTCAGTTGTTTCTGATGGGACCTCTTCTGCAAGACTGTATATAGTCTGTGAAGAGTTTTTGAAAACTAAGTGGTAAAGGCGGTTGGGTAGTTGACGTCGATGTCAATGTGCAATCACCTAGCGAGTGAAAATACGAATCAGGCATATTTTCCATGCTGTCGCAAAGGTGCTTTCCATGTGTGCTAAGTAACAGTTATGGCCAATGGATGCATGAGAAGACATTCCACAAGACACTTCACTTTATACACAACACCGGCCTAACGGCGCACATTTCATACAAATATACACAACAAATATTATGCCTCAAGGGCAAGTCTGTGTCGCAAAAAAAAAAATGTGTGCTCAGTGTAAAATTCCTGATTCTCATATCTAACGTTCTTCTACAGAGTTTTGACATGAATGCGATGACTTTGTAGAACAGAGTCCGCACATTCATGTGAGTGTGGCGACCACTGTGCACAGACCTACGCAGCCTCCGTCTCGTCACTGATTAGCCCGGCGTGACACAGCTACTTGCTGCAACACGCTTCCGATAAAAGACAGCGCCACGCAGTTTCACCGGAGGCTTACGTCACCACCGCTGGCTATATAACCCAAGCTACCAAGCTTGGTTTCATGTTTTGTTTCTCTAACCTTCCGAAGCGCAGCATCGGCATGCTTGCCCTGCTGCTGCTATTACGTTAATAAACATCGTTTTGTTTTATGTTGGGATCCGTCCTTCACCGACTCCGCATCCCACATCTGGTGACCCGGAAAGCGGACAAACCGCACCGCCATGACCCGGACCTTGGAATGACCTTCCAGAAGATTCCACGGGACCTTCACGCCGAGTCAACCGACCTCTGACACGCCTATCACGATGGCGCTGCGACTGGATGAAACCACGGCGCACTGCATCTTGCTGCCGCCGGAGTTTCCCGAATTCTCGCCGCAACGTCCAGCCATCTGGCTCATCAAGATGGAGGCTGGTTTCTCCCTGCGTAACATCGTCTCGCAGCAGGACAAGTACGCCATCACGGTAGCTATGCTTCCTCCTGCTCTGCGACGCGTTGTGCCTCCTCCTGGGCCGCAGGCATACGACCAACTTCGAGGGTTCGTGCTAGCCCCACCGCAACCGGCAGCGCCACGTCACATACTCCCTGCCGCGCTACACGTAACCACAGAGCCATTGCAAGACATCGCTTTCGACGCGGCGCACAGGACGACACAGTGCACGTCACGTGCCACAACTGAGTATCGCCTGCCGCCAACTGTTTTGCCTGCCACTCCTGCCATCGCCGACGAACAGCTTTTGGTAGAGTGGTCAACGCCTGTGGACACCTCGGTGAGCATGACGGCATCAGCGCCTACTGATCCTGGGTGCGACACCCAAACCAGCGCTGCCTGTCACGTTTTCGCTGCCACCACGGATGTCACCCTAACCGAGCCACCTCAGACTGTCCCGACCACGCTGGTTGGTTTCGAACATCAGACTGTCCCGACCGCAGATCCTGCTCAGGCTGTCGAGCGGCAGCGCAAACAAGATGACGCCCGCACCGACCGCGACCACCCGGTCCCAGTCTCCCCGGACGGACCAGCACAAGGCCACACCTGGCACCCCAACCCTGGTCATCCCGCAGAATCTGGGGCCAAGGCCCAACATCATTCTGGCGCCGCCGCGCATGATGCCGCCCCCCTCGTTTGCCATAGTCCCAGGACAGCCCCTGACACTACAACAGCTACAGGCCATGCTGCACGTGAAGACCATGCTGGCCCAGCCCACGCTGGGTGCGTTCCAGACAGACCAGCGCCATTCCCTGGTGTAGATACCGACGTTCACCCAGCCGCAGATATTGGCGCAGGACCACCACCATGCCGTCATGACCACTACGACGGTGTTGCATCCGGCGCCGCCGCAACATCTCCCCGTGTATGTCTCGGCGCCCATGACGTCGGCGACGATACACCACCAGCCACAGGCGCCTACTACAACGGCGCCACCAGCCGCGGAGAAGCCCGTGAAAGCGCCCACGTACACAAGCGCGCCCGGTGCGACCGCTCTTCCGCGGATCCACTCGGCCCTCCTGAAGCGGCTCTCCGCAGCGCCGCCCGTCAGCGGAACGGCTCGCAAAATCCACTAGGTTTCTACACCCGTCCTCTACGCCACTCTCAGCCCCGACCCCCAGGAAAAATTGAGCACCCGTTCGCCACTCCGTGTTACCGACCAGGACAGGACCGACTCAAGCCCGCGTACATCGCGGCGAACGAACCTGGCAGCGCCATTCTTTCAACTGGCGTCCGTCCACAGCCACTGACGTCGCAGCCCGCTCCTTTCACGACACGCTCTGGACGTCTGGTACGCCTCCCAGATTTCTACAGACCCTGAGGTCTGTAGAAATCTGGGAGGCGCGCGGGGGGGGGGGGGGGGGTTGATGTGGCGACCACTGCGCACAGACCTACGCAGCCTCCGTCTCGTCACTGATTAGCCCGGCGTGACACAGCTACTTGCTGCAACACGCTTCCGATAAAAGACAGCGCCACGCAGTTTCACCGGAGGCTTACGTCACCACCGCTGGCTATATAACCCAAGCTACCAAGCTTGGTTTCATGTTTTGTTTCTCTAACCTTCCGAAGCGCAGCATCGGCATGCTTGCCCTGCTGCTGCTATTACGTTAATAAACATCGTTTTGTTTTATGTTGGGATCCGTCCTTCACCGACTCCGCATCCCACATCTGGTGACCCGGAAAGCGGACAAACCGCACCGCCATGACCCGGACCTTGGAATGACCTTCCAGAAGATTCCACGGGACCTTCACGCCGAGTCAACCGACCTCTGACACGCCTATCACGATGGCGCTGCGACTGGATGAAACCACGGCGCACTGCATCTTGCTGCCGCCGGAGTTTCCCGAATTCTCGCCGCAATGTCCAGCCATCTGGCTCATCAAGATGGAGGCTGGTTTCTCCCTGCGTAACATCGTCTCGCAGCAGGACAAGTACGCCATCACGGTAGCTATGCTTCCTCCTGCTCTGCGACGCGTTGTGCCTCCTCCTGGGCCGCAGGCATACGACCAACTTCGAGGGTTCGTGCTAGCCCCACCGCAACCGGCAGCGCCACGTCACATACTCCCTGCCGCGCTACACGTAACCACAGAGCCATTGCAAGACATCGCTTTCGACGCGGCGCACAGGACGACACAGTGCACGTCACGTGCCACAACTGAGTATCGCCTGCCGCCAACTGTTTTGCCTGCCACTCCTGCCATCGCCGACGAACAGCTTTTGGTAGAGTGGTCAACGCCTGTGGACACCTCGGTGAGCATGACGGCATCAGCGCCTACTGATCCTGGGTGCGACACCCAAACCAGCGCTGCCTGTCACGTTTTCGCTGCCACCACGGATGTCACCCTAACCGAGCCACCTCAGACTGTCCCGACCACGCTGGTTGGTTTCGAACATCAGACTGTCCCGACCGCAGATCCTGCTCAGGCTGTCGAGCGGCAGCGCAAACAAGATGACGCCCGCACCGACCGCGACCACCCGGTCCCAGTCTCCCCGGACGGACCAGCACAAGGCCACACCTGGCACCCCAACCCTGGTCATCCCGCAGAATCTGGGGCCAAGGCCCAACATCATTCTGGCGCCGCCGCGCATGATGCCGCCCCCCTCGTTTGCCATAGTCCCAGGACAGCCCCTGACACTACAACAGCTACAGGCCATGCTGCACGTGAAGACCATGCTGGCCCAGCCCACGCTGGGTGCGTTCCAGACAGACCAGCGCCATTCCCTGGTGTAGATACCGACGTTCACCCAGCCGCAGATATTGGCGCAGGACCACCACCATGCCGTCATGACCACTACGACGGTGTTGCATCCGGCGCCGCCGCAACATCTCCCCGTGTATGTCTCGGCGCCCATGACGTCGGCGACGATACACCACCAGCCACAGGCGCCTACTACAACGGCGCCACCAGCCGCGGAGAAGCCCGTGAAAGCGCCCACGTACACAAGCGCGCCCGGTGCGACCGCTCTTCCGCGGATCCACTCGGCCCTCCTGAAGCGGCTCTCCGCAGCGCCGCCCGTCAGCGGAACGGCTCGCAAAATCCACTAGGTTTCTACACCCGTCCTCTACGCCACTCTCAGCCCCGACCCCCAGGAAAAATTGAGCACCCGTTCGCCACTCCGTGTTACCGACCAGGACAGGAGCGACTCAAGCCCGCGTACATCGCGGCGAACGAACCTGGCAGCGCCATTCTTTCAACTGGCGTCCGTCCACAGCCACTGACGTCGCAGCCCGCTCCTTTCACGACACGCTCTGGACGTCTGGTACGCCTCCCAGATTTCTACAGACCCTGAGGTCTGTAGAAATCTGGGAGGCGCGCGGGGGGGGGGGGGGGGTTGATGTGGCGACCACTGCGCACAGACCTACGCAGCCTCCGTCTCGTCACTGATTAGCCCGGCGTGACACAGCTACTTGCTGCAACACGCTTCCGATAAAAGACAGCGCCACGCAGTTTCGTCGGAGGCTTACGTCGCCACTGCTGGCTATATAACCCAAGCTACCAAGCTTGGTTTCATGTTTGTTTCTCTAACCTTCCGAAGCGCAGCATCGGCATGCTTGCCCTGCTGCTGCTATTACGTTAATAAACATCGTTTTGTTTTATGTTGGGATCCGTCCTTCACCGACTCCGCATCCCACATGAGTATTCTGTTGTTCAGTTTGCCTATGTTATAAAACTTACAGAAGAAATGAGGGTTAGGAATGGAAGCTTTCACTGATTCTGTAGATACAACTAATGTGGTGACATAAGCTAAAATGGCTCCAGCCGTAGCTTTTAAGTGCGCAGAACGTTATGAGCCCGGCTCGTCATCCATCCTTAAATCTAACAAGGCGTGACCACGCTCAAAATCAAGTGGTCAATCCTGGCCTAAAACAAGGCTAGCAATGCCCAAAACCAGGTTAAAATAAACGACCAAGGTCTAAAAAAATTCGGCAGATCACACGTACCGTGGGAGTCGATGTTATGCGAAGCGTGCGGCGGGTAGGTGACTGTGGCGTAACTTTTTGTACTGAGCGACACGTTACAAAATGACGCTAAAGATTTGTATATATTGTATACGCACACATATATATGTTGAAGAGCTGCATATGTGTTATATAAGCAATTGTTTACGGTTGGGTAACGCTGCCAATGACAACGTGGGTATTACCAACACCAGAAGCGGTAAGCTGATATGTAGTGCTTATACGTGTCCCGAGAACGCACGCGCGTTTCACGAACCCGTGTGCATGTGTGCAAGAAGTTCTTGACAGTTCTTGAACAAGGGCATCATCACCGTGATCAGTGAGCACCAGCAGCTAGTCATGACTTCTTATAGAAACCGGTCGTGACCGTGGTGAAGAGGGGTCCATATGTATTGAAGTATGTGGTATAGTATAGCTGTTGGAATTCGTGGATGCCTCGGTCATTTCGTCGAGAAATTCTCTGTCGACAGAGCCGGCGACATGTCGGAACCTGAAGCCACCTTCCACGTTGGTGAGGCATAGGCCGTCGAGTCTGGTAGGCCTGGATAGTGCTACGTAGACCAACATCAGTGGATGGTGCTTTTCCTATTCGTACACTACCTGGGCGTATGTGGCCTACGTAGCCTAGTCTACAAATGGCTGTCAATCAATCTGACATCATCCTCGGTCAGCATGAGGCCATCGCCCAGCCTCTTAGAAATGAAGAAGACACTTCGTCGTTCTGGTGGACGAAGTGCACTTTACGATGTAAGAATGGCAGATTGGGCTTGTTGGTTTAACATATTTGAAGTTTAAGTCGCGAATAAGGCGCTCCGTGTGTGCGTTCCTATTCTTCGTCCGTGTCTTATTCGCGCCTTAGACTTCAAATATGCACTTTACAATGCGGTGATGTGGATATCGTATGTAACTTTCGTTAATGTATTCCTTCGGGGTCGAGCAATGCTTCAATATAGCTTGCTGAATCATAGGAATACAAACGTAATGTTTATTAGACTGCTATAAAAGCGGAGCCAACACTGGAACTGATATGACGCCCGTATCTGATATGACGCCCGTATTGTAGGAGTACACATCGTAGGAGTATCATGTAGTATTTATTGCTTTCTTGTAAAATTAGATAGCCAGCACCACAACCACAATTGACGTTGCACCGATATTACGCCTGCGTAGGCTGTTTTTCCAAACCAATTTATGGACCTGGCGTGGCTCAGTGGTAGAATACCTGATTGCCACGCAGAATTCTTGGGTTCGATTCCTGCTGGGATCCTAATTTTCATTATTTCCATTCGTTGTGTCAAGGCTGCCGATGTTGGTTTTACTTAACTCTCTAGCATTTAAGTTACCAATGTCTGTTCTCGCCGTTCCTGGGTAGACATAAACTGTCAATCACCTGTGGCGCATACCCGTACACCGCGGCCCGTGGTAAACGGGTATGTGCCGCACGTGTCTAGTGGAAAGGGTTTGACGACGTACGCGACAGGATTTTAACGTTATTTATGTCATGACCCGGCAGTCATATTCGTCAAATCCTCTTACCCTCCCATGCAAATTTTGGTCTATACCAAGTTAAGGAGGCGATCATGAGAGCGCCCAGACGTAGGCGGCTAGATAGATAGATAGATAGATACGTAGATAGAAACGCTCAAAGTGCCAGAGGTTCGCTAAGAAATGCTTCGCATTTAATAATATCATTAACGGAAATAGTCCAGAAGTAATGGCAATAATTGACTTAAAGTCGCTGAAAACGCTTCGAAAGCGGCTGACATCCGCGCCGCGCGAGAGAGCTCCACCGCCTCGCCAAGCGCGCGATTGCTCCTTCCACCGGCGCTTCTCCAGCGCTACATCTTAAGTGGAAAGCAACCTGAAGGAACTCGCTGCAGAAACTAAAATAAGAAAGTCGATAAAATGGTCCGTTGTTTGGCTAGATGGTTCGACTTCTTGCATTGGGGAGCGCGAATTTGGTTAGGAAGAAAGACCACACGACAGAAAAGAGAGAAAAGACGCTTGCAACTGAGTTTATTCGAAAAAACTTCACACGTAGAAAGCATATGCGCAGGCGCATTCACAACAGCCACTGTCACCAAAAATTGCCGAATCGCTGGGACATGCGGTAACAATCTAAGATATCTTAAAGGGGGTTACATATGATTAGATTGAGCAGTTAACTGCTGTAAAGGACGTTTGTCTCCTTCATCGTGAAATGCTCCGAAGGCGCACTGATGCACGCGTCTGCTGCAATCTTAAACTGGTCCGCCTCTAGAATCTCTCTTTCACGCCTTCCCTTTGCTCTACTCATGACGTCTGCTTCCTAGAAAAGTGCTGTGCACCCGCACTTCCTGCAAAGCGCAGGAAGGTGCGCCCCGTCATTCTGAGCCACCAGCGTAGTCGCGTGCTCTCTTAATCTATTGTTAAGACATCGGCCCGTTTGGCCGATGTAAGCTTTACCACAACTAAGTGGGTGTTTATATACCACTTCCGTATCACGGGGAACAAATGGCTTCTTGTGCTTCTTTTCGCACATTGATTTATTGGTTTGTTCACCGGCAAGAGCGGCAAGAGCGGTTCACCGGCAAGAGCCCTTGAAGGGTGCGGTAAAGACACGGTTTACGCCGAGCTTTAAAGATATCCTCTTACGGTTGTGCGAAATGGTGTGAATCATAGGCGTACCTATCGGGGCGGCAAGCCCCCCCCCCCCTACTGATAAGTGCTAGGGGGGTGGAGCCCCCCCCCCTCCACAGTGGTCATTGTCGGCTGCAGACTGGGAAACTAACAAGTCGGCAAATTTTACTTGAACGCAGCAATAACGTAACTATGTTATAAAATTTGTCCTCCAATTCAGCTGTGACGACTGTCCTCCGTGTGTCATGACCACGCACTGTAGGCTCTCTGCGGTGCGGGCTGCCTATTCCACGCTTTCGCGTCTTGCGTTCGAGCATTGCACAGGAAGTTATCGCTGAGCTGGGGCTCTATAATATTGCAGCAATGTGTCATGACTTTATTTTGTTCTGCCTGGCCTGAAATTTACGTAATTGGCGACGCAAATACAGGCGGGAACCAGTGAAAGATTTATAGCCCAGTCAAACGCTCTCTTTTTTTTTTTTCAGGAAATTTAGTTTCTTTCTTTGAAAACGATTAGCATCGTCACTGCTCCATATCCAAGCTGCTGGGAGTTGTTGAGTGTGCAGATGTGTCGTGTATTTTAGTTGTGCCTAGCCAGGAGAGCTAAAAAAAGATTCCCACTTTAGTCTCCGATTAACCTGCTTCACCTTGCTTATCATATGGTAGCCTGCAGTGGTCGCGGCGGCTTTTAACAAGGCTGTGGAGTCGAACACATTGAGAAGCCCAGCTTTCAAGTTTGCCCCGTAACGTGATCTACGTTACCAGGGAGTTGATCAGCGTCCACGGTTTTTTGGACTAAGAAGGCTGCCCACCTGCACAGGATTGTGTCTGCTCCTAATAATGTTTATTTCTCTCTCTACCTCTCTGTCAGCAACGATGAGTTCACAGAGTTCTACACGCGCAAAAACAGCTCAACATCGTTATACTACAACTGAAAGTATCTATTATACACATATGAATTCATCTCGCCCGCTGCTATAAGCAGCCGCTGCCAATGTGATTGGCGGGCAGCCTTCTTCATTTACGTTCAGAAAGAGACACTGTGGCTATACCGAAAAAAAATATTGTTCAGCACAGTAATGCGCTGCCTATTGCTCAGACTTCATTTTAACGTCGCGAGTTTTCGCATACTCGTGACATCGCCTAACAAGGAGGCGATCTTATGGCACACCGAAAATTTTTGACGAATAGCAAAGAACCAATGACCAATAAAAATAGTTTATTATTATTATTATTTCTTTTACGCAGTCATACGTAAGTGGTAATTACGCGGTCGATCACTTGCGCGTCATTTGTTGCGTCGTGTTACGAGCAGGTGGTGTGAGCGTGACCCAGAAAATTTCGACCAATCATTAACAGCTAACGACCTATACGGAAGGAGACAACGCGGTTTAAATTTATAATCACGCACATTTTCTTTCAAAGAAAATTTTAGCTTATACAGTTTGCGTAGGCTATTTACTTGGAGGAGCTGGAGGGGAGGAGTGAAGGGACCATTTCACCGCTTTCCCGTCCACCCCCCACCCAAGCCGGGAAAAATAGGAGGGCAAGAACGACACCTAGTATATAAATTAGTAGTCATTTATATTCTTATAACTATACACAACCAGCTGAATGTGGTTTCCATAAATATTAATCGGCTGAACTTGGCCTTCTTCTTTAGAAGAAGTTTATTTAGAGGGCTATAAGAGTAAAGAAATTGGCACTCAGATTATCCTGAAGACTTCTGCGAAGTACGTTGCTTTGTCAGCCACATGTTTTGTTTAATACGTGAGAATTTAAGGTACTACAGTCAGAGCAGGTTCTTCATACTCATCGTATTTACAACGCCGAATTGAGACTGTGAAGTTTGGAATGCTTAGGTGAAATACTGGTTAAATATGGCTGTACTTTTTGAACTTCACGGTAATATTTCAAATGAATGAATGAATGAATGAATGAATGAATGAATGAATGAATGAATGAATGAATGAATGAATGCATGAATGAATAAACTTTATTAAAAGTCCGGGCGAGGCGTGGGGAAGAGGGGATTAAGCCCTGTCTCGTCCCACTCTCCGTCGATTATGATGGCGTCAGGTGACGGCTTGAAGCCCTTGGACCCGGGTGGCATCCTCGGCTTCTCGGACGGCCCAAAGTTGGTCCAAAATGTTATTTCCAAAATGTTATTAGACACTGCTGTGTTGTCGCGGTATAGGACAGCCCAGCCTGCACAATCTGTTTGTGCAGATTCTTCCTTGACTGAAAACAAAGTTTTGAAAAGCAAATCATGTCTAATCTCTATGAATATAAAAAATCACGTCAAACTCAGAGAAAATGTAGTTCCCTCTTTCTCTCTCATATATATATATATACGGCGGACAGAGCGAAATACGCCAGACCCCCCTCCCCCCACTCGCGAACGAGTTGGTACGCCACTGGTGTGAATGTGGGCATGATAACATACTTGTTAGGACTCTGTCGTGGTGAAACGCAAGGTGAAGCACCCTTCTTCTTAAGAAGGGAGGATGTCACGGCAACACGCAAGGTGGAAGAGAAACCCGAAACTAAGAGGCGTGAAATCTGGTGGTCAAAGCTATAGCTGACCTTATGAGTGCATGACTTGGCCAGAGCCGAGTTCAAACATGAGGAAGCAATCCCCCTTTTTACCAGTTTAGTATGAGATGAATCAAAGGATAAAATTGCTTTCTTTGACTGCGGTTTATACTCCCAGCAAATTGGTCGTCACAGTTGAAAAAGAGCTAAATCTAAGAACTGGAGTGTTTCGTTGTCAGGAAGTTCCGTCCTGAATGATAATGAGGGCGAAGCCTGTTTGAAGCAGTTCAAGACGCTGTCAGCGACTTCTGCATAGCTAGCATTGATGGGGACCGAGATAAAAACAATAAAGTCGTCCACATATCTGCATACTTTTAACACACGTGAACGGTTCAATTCTTGCTGAAGCGTGCGGTCAAAATTGTCAAGATAAATCTCACACAGAACTGGTGCCACACACGAGCCAATAAAAATTCCTTTCTTCTGTATGTAAGTGTTGGTGTATGTAAGTGAACAAAGGTAGAAGCCAAGTAGCCTGTCAATAGCTCCATAAAACTATCAGCGGTAACAAGGCAACCAATCTGAAAGGACACCACACCATACGAGTCAATTGCTTCTCGGACAAAGAGTTCGTCATGTGATACTGAGTAAAATAAGTGCTCAATATTCACCGACAACGCGTAGTTGGATCCCGGCACTCCAAAAGACTGCTCACAGGGCAAGTGAGCGTCTTTTCTGTCGTGTAGTCTTTCTTACTAACCAAATCCGCGCTCCCCTATGCAAGAAGTTGATAAAGCGTGTGCAAAAAGTAGCGAGCATGTCGCACACCTAGTTTGAGAATCTTCCTAACAAGATTCTACTCGCACCGGAGAAACCCTACATGCCCACCCTAAACATTGATGTCATCGATGGTTTGGTAAACGGAGAAGTGGGAACTCTACGAACGTGAATCGCTGGGTGCTACAGACTCAGTGGTGGAGCTTTTTAAAATTTCGGGGTCCCCTCCTCAGGGCAGGCCCCGAAGCGCCGCGTTCATTTCAAAAACCTTGGCTGGAGCCATTTCAGCTTCTAGCCAGACACGTCTGTAAGAATATTCACATTTACGTGATACCTTTTGTTCACCAGTGGGGTTTTCCTCAAGGACAATTAGACATAAATGTGGAAGAGGTCAGACAGGTAAACGAGGGAAAACGCAAGGAGGTTAACCGGACAGAAATATCTGATTGGCTAGTCTGAACATTCTCCAGTAATGACCTCATTATGGTTATACTTTGTCCGCAGTTGCTGCTTTATCGACACATGTTGTACGTGTATGACTCAGCAGCAATTTTGCTGCGAAGACTGCGCTCATTGCGCGCCTCATTTTCTCTTACTTTTGTGTTTTTGGCCCTCGTTCATGATGCTCATATTTGGTGAAAATAAAAAAAATGCTTGATCCCGCTTGCATTGTAGCCGGAAGAATAAACGACACTGCCCAGCACACGAATAGAATACTGGACCGCGGCTATTTTGTCTGATTGTCGTATTGCAGGGTGGTCGGCTGGTGTTCATGGAGCACGTCGCCCAGCCCAAGGGAAGCGTCGGCCGGATGTTGCAGAATGTGCTGACGCCCTTGTGGTGTGTCATCTGCTGCGGCTGCTGCCTCAACCGTGACTCGGGGGAGCTGATCAAAAACGCCGGATTCAACGAGGTTCACTTGAAAGAGGCGAACGTCGACATGCCCATCATCTTGACACGACATGTGTACGGTTATGCTGTCGCCTAGACGTGCCCCACGTAGAACGCTGGACTGATTGAGGGGTTTAATGTTACAGTGCACGCACTGCCTACTGCTGGGGCCTTTTCTTGTTTTCTTGGACAAAATTTACGTAATGAAATCCAAAGATATAAGTAACCCCCACATATTATTATAAGGGACCTCTCTGTTGCTTAGCGTATTGAAAATGGAAGGCTACATATATATATATATATATATATATATATATATATATATATATATATATATATATATATATTCACTATTGACTTTTTACCTTTGTCCACGAAGCATTCCATTAAGCAAATGAGTGCCTTTCTCCCTCTTCTATCGTTTGCGGATGTGTCTGAGCTCAGGGGACGAAATATCGTAATATCTCCATTCTCATCCCATCTTCCGTGGTCTGGTCGCACTATTTTTGATAACCATATCGGGACGCATCCCTCAAACGATTGCATTACAGGCCATCTATAGATATTTGAAACAAGGGGAGGAAAGGGTCCCGATTTTTTCTTTTATAAATCAGTATCATTTGAGCCCAACTTCTTCATAGCTTTTGCTTACGCTCTCCTGTTGAACATTTTCAGAATCAGTGTCTCCATTATGTATGTAGAATAGGAATAGGAAGGCATAGCGCGACGGAGACAGGGGACGAAGAACACTCACCACGCACGAGCGCCGGATGTGAAATAACGTGCCCGTGATCTGGTCTGGTAAAATCTGTTCAAAAATTCCTAAATAAGGGCTGTGCGAGGGCTGTGACGTTTTGACAAGCGGACTTGCCTTTTTTCAAGGCTCGAAGCCATCTTCCCCTGACTCCTGCCTTTCTTTAAAAACTGGTGTGGCACATATGCTCGCCAAAAATGTGCTGTTTATTTGTGGCACCTTTTTTTTTTGTCGTGCCAAAATAAAAGTCCTTGACCGCCATCTTGTCCGTCAGGGGTCAGTACACTGCACTGCTTTACACAGTATTACTCAAGTGCTTTACCCAGTAGTATGCCCAGGTTTATTCGCGTTGCGATTGTTTTATTTCTTTTATATGTACTGTGTACTGTGTAAAGTGACATGTGTCTATACGCAGGGTGCCTTATCGCAATTTCTTATAACATTCCCATGGAGCTGTTTTGTCTCGCTTACTTTTTTTTCTAGCTGACTGCTGGTCAGCTTTTCTCTTTTACTTTTGTAAGTTCGTCTTCTTGGTGCACCTTGTGCAAAGTCGGTGCCTCACGGTCAACATGTATTTTCAGTTGCTAATAAAGCGGCATCTACTCTATTCGTGCCGGAAATGTCATTCTTGCTTCTCTACATAGACGCTATGCGATGTGGTTAAATTGAAAACTGCATCATGTTTAACATGAGAGCCACGTTATGGCAATCCGTAGGCATAAACAAATTACACATCATCTCCCCCTACGGGCAACTATGGTGGGATGCGAAAGCATTGCGGGGGGTGCGCATCCAGTTTCCGTTTCTCTTATGTCACTTATGAGACGGTGGTTGTCGAGGCGTTTGAATTACCGCTTGCCGACGCTGACGTTTACGTTCGGCTTCCCGAGCCTTCCTCTGCTCCGCGCCGGTGGCGCTGCCGCTGCAACAAGCGCCTACGTTGACGTTGTTTGTGGCGTTTCGCACACCGTTGCACAGAGAGAGAATGATGGAAGCACAGCGAACGTGCGCTCTCGCAGCTTCGAGATTCGCTTGCCGGCGTTGCCGTTTACGTTCAGCTTCGCGAGCGTCCATAGCGCCGTTGCGAAGGAGAGTGCAACGCTTGCCGGCATTGCCGTTTACGTTCAGCTTCGCGAGCGTCCATAGCGCCGTTGCGAAGGAGAGTGCAACGCTTGCCGGCGTTGCCGTTTACGTGCAGCTTCTCGAGCGTCCACAGCGCCGTTGCGAAGGAGAGTGCAACGCTTGCCGGCGTTGCCGTTTACGTTCAGCTTCGCGAGCGTCCATAGCGCCGTTGCGAAGGAGAGTGCAACGGGAGCGAGCGCGCGCCGCGTTATATACGAGCGCACAACTGTGGCGGAGAGAGAGAAACGGGAGAGGAGAAAAC
>NW_023614563.1:0-59999 GCF_013339695.2 Rhipicephalus sanguineus
CGAACTTTTGTCAGAGCGACTTCCACGAGCTCGCAAAACACGTGGCAGTACGCGATCCCGAAACTATACCACTGAGACGCGACCCGCGTGAGCGAAGCAGGGCGCCGGGCGAAGCGCCGTTCGGCCATGCAACGCCACACAGGTTCGTTTTTCCATGATCAAACGGAAAGAACAAACAGCATTTTATTACGTCTTTTGATGAACGGAATTTCTTTTTTATTGCTGCTAGTTTGATTACTAGTGATTATTGTAGGCAACTTCATACTCATCGGATCACTTCGAAATGTTCCACCCGTGGCGCCATCAAGTGATACATTTAGCTTAATTTCTCGGTAGTAGGCACTGCTGTTGATGATATTGCCGTTTAGAAGTGTCATACATTGAGCTTTCACTCTGACATAATTGTTATTTGCCTTTAGTGTCCCTTTAAGCTCATCGTGTATCATGCAAATAATAAGCTCCTTAAGGCGTATTCAGACGGGGAGAAATGCTCGGGGGGTAAAGGCGGAGCCTAGTGACGTCAACTCGCGAGGAGAGTCCCACAAATGCCCCCCACTCACACGGACGGGGAACGGGGGGAGACCATTGTTACCAGACTACTCCTGTGGCTTGTACCGCCCGTTTCACCAGCTGCTGACGACGATGACCCCCTACAGATGACCCAACTGCAGACTGGACACCCACTGCCGCTCTCCGCAGGAGCAAGTGCACATTGGCCAACAAGAGCCAGAAATTCCGCCCATCCCCCCCGCCGGGGGATTTTTTGTCCTTTCGGGGAAAACTTCCCCCGTCTCCTCCGAGGAGGCGCGGGGGGTCACGCCCCTCGCTAATCCTGACGTGGTGGTCACTGATCCGCAACCCCCCCGTCTCCCCCGAGCTTCCTCCCCCGTCTGAATACCCCTTTACGACCGGGCTCCTCGTCAGCTTTAGTTTTCATATTATTTGAAAATGAAGAATTATTAAATATTCGATTCAATATTCGCAGGTGGCTTATCTCGAATATTAATTAGATTCAATGGGAAATTCCTCCATTCGAAACCATAACTTGTACCGTTGATTAGATGTAGCAGCTCTGATATCTGCGTACATCGTCTCACCGCGTGAGACATTAGCGGTGAGGCGTTGTGGAGATAGTTTCCTTCACTCATGTTTAGTGTAAGCATGCTTTTTTTTTTTCGTCGTTATCAGTGTTCAAGCACTCAATTTCTTTCTTCCCCCCGCGTCACCGCTCGTGCCCGTCTTGTCTATCGCATTCGATGAGACGTTCGCAACTGCCAGCTACACAGGATGCTCCACACAGTCTTCGCGAAAAACATGATGTATCCGGCTGACAGATTATCTTCTGCAGGCTCGATCGATGACGTGAGCATTGAAGGTCAAATTGGAACTAACGTAGCTGATGCTTCGGTAGCTGCATGATGTGTGCAATGCTTGCAGTTAGGTGCGTGTGTGTGCGTGTGTGTGTGTGTGCGTGTGTGTGTGTGTGTGTTTAATAAGCACCTCTTTGTCAATTTTTTTAGCATAGGAGAGTTTAAGGAGCGCACCCATGCTCGAAGCTACTCCCCCTTGTCCACTTCTCAGCGCCCATAGCAGTGCTATACCGATGTCTAAAGCCCCAGCTCTGCTAACTGTATACCTTGAGTAACCGGAGTCGTTCGTTCCTTCCCTCCTCTTTCTATTCCCCTTTCCCCATTCTCCAGCACATAGGGTAGCCAACCAGACATTTTTATCGTTAAACTCTCTGCTGCCCGTCTTTCTGTTTTTTTCTTTTTTTCGTTCGTTCGTTCCTTCCTCGGGAAACCATGCAACGTCACTGAGCGTTGATCGATTAGCTGTGCTCGTAGAGCTGGCGGTGTAGACAAGTAAGCACGACAAGTACTGGAATTATGTGGCGTGACAGGAGCGCCTCTCATATACATGATTTCACCCACTTAGTGGCAAACCCGCTAGTCGAAAAAAAAAAATGAAAGAGGGCAATTAGTTCCCTGAAGAAGAAAACAACAACAAGAAGGAGAAGGAAGACATCGTATATCGCTTGTACGCGACAGAGTGAAGACAAATTATTACCAGCGATGGCACAAACGAACCAACGGGTCCCTGACGCGTCTCTTGCCCCGGCTCCAACACTGCTGCCACGAGTTCTCGCGCTCGTTTCGTGTTCGCGCCCGCGTTTAGAAGAGGGCGAGAGCCCAGAGCAGGCAACGGTCTTTCCTTCCTTTAACCCGCGAGAAGCGACCCTCAGCGCATCAGGCGCTGCGAGACCCTAGGCGAAACTGGCACGACCCGGGGTTCCTTGGCACGGTGCTCGTTCGTTGTGCGTGCGTTTTGCGTAGCCGAGGCCGGCGCGCACCAACGTGGGCATCGAAATGGAGGCCGCACCTGAGAGGGAACTAGAAAGAAAGAAGAAAGAAAGAAGAAAGAAAGAAAAAGAAGAAAGAAGAAAGAAGAAGAAAGAAAGAAAAGAAAGAAAGGGTCCGCAGCAGCGCCCACTGGCGGCCCGCTGGCTCCTGACACCCAACCGGGATCTCGCTCTTCGCCTTGGCCGCAAAAGAGCGTGGTCGGGTTTGCGCGGGCGGGTCGCGGTCTGTGTCTCCGTGCGTGCTTGAGCCCCGCGATCGCCACGCGAACAAAAAAATATACTTCTGTTTTGCCAGAGAAGAAAGCGCGCTGCCGGGCGTAGCTGGCCTTTTGGCAAAGGTACTTGCTTTGATCCTCGAACGTGTGTGGTGCTTTTTCGTGCTTGCCGGACGTGCAGCAGAATACTTCGTCGCTCAAGTCCATCTCCCTTCTAGCAGGGACGACCGTGCGCAGTGTTACGTGCGTTGTCCCCTTGTTTACTTCGCTGCCTCTGCTCGAAGAAGAAACGGTCACCAATGTCGTCCAATCCCAGGCAGAGCTAATTACTATTCCTGCCAACCGGAAAACTCACAAGGACTTGCACTTTGTGTAGACTTTCGTTTATCGTCTGGAGCTTTGGTCTGTCGTCACCGAGATCGAAAGAACTCTGTCGGTACTGATTTTTCCACGAGGTTTACCCGTCGGGAACCGGCAAGACTCTCTGTGCCCTATTGCCAAGCCACGGCGTTTCGGCATCGACCCAACCCGTAGTCGTCCTCGACCCTTCGGCGACGCACACAGGAGGACCGTCGAAGATCCTTGACCTGGAGAACCTCTCTCACACTGTGCCCTTGCATATTTCCTTGAAGGAGTCTAGAGCTCGTCCAAACGTGCAATTCTCGTGGGGCACGTGACAGGCGCGGTATCCTTGCGTGTTACGGGGCCACGCGCGGCTTGGGAGTGGTTACAGTGTCCGGCGGCATCGACATGATCGTGATCACGCACTTCGGCAAGCCGATGACGCGGAAGAAAGGTGGGTACCCCGTCTACGTCCCGCATTCAGGGTCCACTATGTACCACTATGTATAATATGTGACGAAGAAAAGGGGACGGCGGGGTCACAACGATACCGCCCTCCCCCATCTCGCACGGGACATTGGTGGATCGTTTTCTACGCAAGCAGCTGATATTGAATGCCGTGCTGAATGCAGACCCATGTCATTGTGACTGTTTGACATGCGCCGTCTCCTGAGGAAATGACAGTGACCGCGCTCCTGAAAAATGCTTTTGTGGTATCTGCACCAAGACGTGTCGGCGAACTTCGCGGGCAGCACGTACAGGACGGAGCGTCTTAACCCTTTTTCTAAAGTTTGTGCAATCGATTTTGTTAAACGCATGTCAGTTTTCCCCACGTTAGCTTGAGGATCCCGTTAAAACAGGAAGTATTTGGCATTTACATTTGCAGACAGAAAACGGATACGAGTGTTTAGCTTATGCGCTGTTTACTCGGTGCGGTATACGTTGGTCAGAGCTGCATACAGTTTGCTAGAATGCATAAGTGCGGTGCTCCTTAGAGGTATGAGTTTCCTCTCGAGTTATTTGCGTGGACATGTGCGCGAGACTGTGGCATAGGCGGGCGTCCAAGCGAGCAGTGACGTATGGAGTGACGACCGGGCAACAGGTGCGTTGAACGTTGTCCAAAGGATGCGTATGACTGCTTGCCAGCCGCCTGCCTGGCGGGCCAATGTCGAATAAGTTCTCTCACCTCGACACCGCGGGTTACAAGCGTAATCTCTCTTTAACGCACCCACAGGGGCGCCTCCAGTTTTCCTTCATACCGTTCGCCATTCGCTTAATTGTTACCGGCCCTACAGAAAATTGCCTGTTTGGTTTACAGCGCGCCTCTTTCTTCTATATTTCACTCGCTTTATTCAGCAAGAAATAAATGGCATTCGTCATGCGTACGACCATCAACAGATATGTATTGATGACACAATGTGGGTAAACGGTGTAACACATGTCGTTAATCTTGCGAAGTCACCGCAGCGATTGTGTAGGTCGCGTTGCCCGTCATCTGGCATATTAAATCGCTGTCGGAAAAGTCACTATAAAAAGTGACTGAGCATTATAGATGCAGCCGACGCTCAACGATTAGTCATATATTCTGCAGAATCAGTTGATCTGTTAAGAATGTGTCATTTGGCATAAAAACAAAAGAAGAGAATAAATGATTTGCGTAGCGGCAAACTATATATAGTCCACTTCTAATCCCTCTCTCTCTCTCTCCATTACAGTTAATCCCTATTGCTGACCGCCGTTCATGTGTCAGCAGTTCACCATATAGATATGTACGCTGCGGTCAACAGTAAAGTGCCTTTTTCCTATGTTTCTTTTATTTATTAACTTATATATAATTATCTAAATAAAAAAAAGGTTCATTACTACATGACAAACAAGAAAGGAGCTTCGTACGATTGTTGTTGTTGCTGTAGATTTGAATAACTTCTCCGTTTTGTATTTAGCGGCTATTAAAAATGGTGTGATCGGTGCAGCGTAAACCCACATACCACAATGCACAAATTTATTCGAGGGTTAGTCGGGCGTTAAGGCTGAATGATATGCTTTGTTTCGAAGAGACCAGTTTGAATGTTACTTCTGCACGGGTTGTTGGTTATAACACACAACCATAACTTTTATTTTGCGTCGCCGACTGTTTGGAACATCGTGGTTAACCATGCGCCCTATGTCATTGTTTTGAGACGAAAGATCGGAGCAGATCTAGCGTTGCAGTTGCGTACGGTCGACTGTATGTGAGATGAAGTAAACGAAAAAAAAAAAACGAAGGCATGGCCAGCTTCACTGCTTGCGCAACCTCGATGATAGCCATGAAACGTGAGAGTCGCGTAGGGCCTGTCGCATCTGCCTCTGTCCGGAGTGCTGTATAGGCGAGTGGATACGGCATCGTGCTCGTGGGTGCACCTCCAAGGACGTCGCCAAGTGTGTATGAGACATTTTCACAAGGGCGTGCGGCAACATGGATGACAATTAAACAACCTACACGCCCAAACTCGAGGCGCACATGTGTAAGCGCGTCGTAGGCGGCGAGCAATTTGCGAAGCCGCGAGGCAAGTATTACGCGCTTCAAGTGCATTCCCGTCGACGTATGCTCGTTACCGCAGATATGAGCAGTTTGAAAACATCGTGTCCATCGCAGAAACTCTTTTGCTTCCAGGTTGGTCGACCGAGAGCTCCGGTTCGCGAGGTTTGGCAATATAGGTGGTATTTGACTCTTGTAATGGTAACGTAAAAAAAAAAAGAACGCACATATTTATGTCCAATTCGTTTCGTACCCGGCTAGATAAGAAGAGAACGGAGACTTAAGTTGCGTTTAGATTTACAGAAGCCGTCACGGGAGACAAATATCAAGAATGCAGAGATAGATAAGCAGGGGTATGTCGCCAAGTGGGTGTTTGTCACGGCATTCGTGAGGTATAAGCTAAGGAAGGCTTGTCTTTGTGCTAAAGTGAAAATTGTCACTACCCCGAAACAAAAGATCTATCTATCTATCTATCTATCTATCTATCTATCTATCTATCTATCTATCTATCTATCTATCTATCTATCTATCTATCTATCTATCTATCTATCTATCTATCTATCTATCTATATCTATCTATCTATCTATTCGGCTCACATTTGCACCTTGGTTGCGTTTTACCATCACTATAGATAGAGTGAAGGTGGAGAGTGCCTTTCTATCCAGCGGCCATGCACGTATATACACGGGCATATTAGATGGATCTGTCCTAGAAACAATGTTAAAGGGCCCCTGACAGCCGATTTCTTGTTTGTGACATTTATGTTGTAATAAGCAGGTCTATGTCTTGTAATCACGGAATGACACCGTAAATCCTCCAACGTGATGTCTAAATAATCCTAGCAGCGTGAATTATGGTCATTTTTAGTGTAGGTTCAAAACGCGCGCCGAAAGAGGATAAGAAACTAGCGCCGCGCCGCGGCGGTGGCGCCTCGGGGCACGCGTGATGACATGCGCTCAGTATTGGTGACGTCAGCCACGCGCTTGTTGAACTGCCAGTTGGAGAACACACACACGGAGAGCTCACGCTGCCTGCCGACACGTACCGAAGAAGGGAAGGTGGGAGAGCAAACATGCTTCGCAATAAACCACAGTGCATGCACCGCGCATATTTCTGTCTGTGACGTCGACAACACTTGCTTTCCCTCTGCAACGTCACAAGGGGCCTACGTCTACGTCATACTAGTGGCTATGTTGATAGGAGTTCAAAATTCAGATGAGCACTCAGGCTTACTTTAAAACCAAATTAAAATATCTTAAAGGCAACGCTCGTCACTCATAATCGGTCAGAAGTGCCCCCGCATGCAGGACTATCAAACAACACAAGCATCTCGAGTTTCCAAATTCGGTGTCAGGGGTCCTTTAAGAGTGGCGAGGTTTTATAGTTTTTGCGATAGCAATTATATGGACACTCTTGGCTGATTGTTGCACCGGTCGCCGTCCGGATGGCCCCGTATATGATATATATATCTTATATATATCAGATATATATATATATATATATATATATATAGTACTAGGTAAAAGGCACAAAGAAAAATAAAGCAGAAGAAAAAAATTCTGAAGTACCCGACCGCGGATTCGAACACGCAACCCCTCGCTCCACAGAGCCCTGCGTTAGGCAGCTCAACCACACGCCATGTATGCGCCGGCGAAATAACGGCGAGCTATTTATATACACCATGTACCGCTGGTGGTAAGTAAATCTCGGAGGAGAGTGAACGTGTTTTCTATCACGCAATGCTCCTAATTTTCTTTCAATTTGAAAACTGCCCTTGAGACGCGCACGACGAAGTGGTCCTTTTCTGTACCCACTCGTGATGTGGAAGGAAAAAGAAAACGAAGAACACCGGGCACACCTTGCATCAGACGCCCCGTGTGGCTGGAGACGCAGGGGGGTACTCCACGCGCCGCAGTTTAAAAGAAAAAGAAATATGTAAGAGCGTCTGATTCTCCATTGTCGACACTTGCAGCGCGTTGCTCAAGCACGTAGACGTAACAACTGTGACAGTTGTTAGTTCACGCTTACCCTGTGCATGCCTGTGCTTTCTTTTAGGGCGTCCTTCTTTGTGCTTCAGCGGCGCGCTGCAAGTATCGAGCTGCTTCTGGTTCTCCGTGTGACACTTCGATTTCTTGCTATCGCATTCATTGCTTCGCCCTTGCGGCGAGACTGTGACTTTTTTGAATGTGTATGTATAGGCACGCACATACTATAAACACAGGCACGAACAGTGATAAAGGGGTGTCGGATCTTCCCCCCCCCCCTTGCCCCTTGTTTAGAAAAATTTGCGGCCACAGTTTGAGATAATGTGTTTTTGTGTTAATTTGTTAACAACCTGTCGGTAAAATCTCTTGCCCAAAATATGCGCTGCGGCAAGCTTGTCCATCGCCTCCTGGTTTGTCGCGCGAAATGCGTGTGCGATACACACGTGCTCGCCGTGCGTCACTTGTAACGTGACAGTCTGGTGACAGTCATTGTCTCTGTGCACCACAGGTCGTATGGGCGATGAAAACAATGGACGTTTGAATGTTTTTGCGGTGATCTCTCTAATCTGCTCCTGTTGCTCCAGACCGACACATGCATCTGCGTCATACTGCTAGTGCGTGTGCCATGCTGCGTCGCCACGCATGTACACAGCTTGCGCCTAGCAGAAGCGGTAGTGGTGTCAGTGTATCAGTGCCGTAGCCGGGGGGCGGGGGGGGGGGCACACCGGGCCCGTGCCCCCCGAATTTTTTTTGCCATGGTACACACAGCACAAAATGACACTCGACCACACTTACCTGCCCGGACCCCACGTCGGATCAAGGGCGCGCCCTCCCCCCCACCCCACCCGCCGAAAAAAATTTATTTCTGCTTACGCCACTGCAGTGTATGCTATTTATAACATTACATTGTCAATAAACTTCTTTTATGAGGTCATGCTATGGTTACTTGGAAAAGTACTGCAGGGCATCTTTAAGCTGCCGGGTCCGGTCGAGCGCGCCTTATCTTGCCAGAGATCAGCAGACGACACATACCTTTGTAGCTGCTGTAAGGCGCTGCGTTATTACCGCTCTCTTGAAGCGATACGAAGGTCGCTTCGCTTGCTGCAGCGATCGTGTTTCCTTGCGCCAGCGTTTCGTTTAGTCACGTCAGGTCGGATGCTAGAGGAGTTAGCTGCTATAGCCTTACTTCGTATCACATTCCAGTTTAAGGTATATCAGATTCAGTGCTTGGCTCTTGCAGCGAAGCTGTGACTTCTTTATTTCTTCTCTGCTGTGCGACTGCGGTGTCATGCCCAGCCTCAACAACAGCGTATGTGACGCCATCACCGAACAACACCTGGAGCAGGGTTGCATCGCAGTATAGCACTCGGGATCGGCTATATACGTATATGAACCTCAAGATTCGGCTACATGGCGAAAGGGACAGACCTCAGTGAACGTTCTTTTATCGCAGCACCGGGTCTCCTGGCCCCGGTCCTAAGGCAACTTACTTTCGGCTCAGCTGAAGCTGCTTCACGGCAAGCAGACCGCGCGGCAAAGCGAGCCCTTGGCTCCCATCCACCGCTCGGGTTTTTTCGTTAACAGTCGGTTTGTGAAAGAACAACGGCGCTCGTCACCTGTGCACTCTTGCTGCTGTTTATCCGGCCAACGCCTAGTGAGGTTAACTGCCCTCCTGTCGTCTCCGCTTTCCTCCCTAGCTTGTCTGGGCGCCTCGTATTCGCACTTTTCTTATTTTTCTCGGTCATTCGCTGCCAGCGGTTCGTGGCGCTCGAAAGCCTTTCGCAACCGGACATCTCTCATGCGTCTTCGTCTTTCTTCATTCGCGTTGATGCGCCTAGCTTCATTGTTTTGCGCGTCGGGGTCTCTATATCCGCCATTCTCTTCGTTTCTTCTTTTTTTTTTTTTTCGTCTCGAGTATTTTTCGCCTCTCTCTTTTCTCTTCGGAAGCGGCAATTTGTGGTGCCATTTTGTTCTCTCGCTCTTTTTCTCGCCCGGCGCGCACACTGACAGTCAGTCAGCCATGTTTCCCAAAAAGCAACGTCCGAAATGGAAAAGACAAAAAAAAAAAACACCCCTTTCGCACTGGCGCCAACGCAGGATGTCCGAAATGTTGTCATACATGCTCTGTTAGGGCTGGCGACATGGCTGAAAAAGAAAAGTAGAAAAAGAAGGCGCGCGAACTGCAGAACCGGGTTCTTAAACACTGGAGTTCCTTTATTCCCTGCTTTTTTTTTACAGTTATTTCCACGGTGTTTCCTGAGAGAGCTGCTCTATTTCGATCATAGAAAGTGTCGCAAACCCCCGACGCATGTGGCACAGCGGCGCCTCATGCATCCTGGAAAATGAGAAACGAGCTTCACGCATTATAACGTGTGACGTACCGTAAAAGAAACAGGTATACACTAGGATGGTTACACGACAGCACGCTGACAAGGACTTCTTTGTCACTGTTTCATTGCGCTGTGTCATGCGTTATAACGAATCCATATAAACCATAGCCCACAAAGCCTTTTGCTTCACCAAACCTTTACACATTTAATGGCATTTGAAATATGTCATGTAAGTGCCATTTTTCACGCACATACACACACACACACGCACCGGTTGTCCTGCTCATGACGTCACTGAGTACAGAGTGCGCGGTCATTGGTGCAGGCTTGTGAGCGTCCGCCTTTGAGAAGGAAATGCCGCTGACTTCCAAAGTTGTACCCGGCTGTACATACGTGCCCAGAGACGAAAAGGGACTTATTTCATTCAACGTGACGTGTCTGATAGCGTGTAATAATTAGCAGGAATTTCCTGCAGTACTGTTAGATATATATTTTTCTATTATATTCCTTTTATATGCTTCGTGCTGCAAATGTTGTGCGTTTGAGCATTCCACAAGATAAGTAATGGACCCTCGGCCTTCTTTTAGCTGCTGAGTCAGTATTTTTGCCCGTGCTGCCTCCCCAGTTCACTAATATTCCTTGGAAATTGAACTTGAAACACACCGTGCGTCCCGTCGAAAGCTATGAGTTGTGGCGGCCCTGTGAGGTGTTCAGAATGGTCACGGTAACCATGTTCTAACCACTGTCTACCTCTTGGTAACAGAGGTGTGCCACCATATTTAAATTCCCGTCACAAAGAACAGTCTTTTATATATTACAATTAAAGCCAAATTCTCGCAGTCATAAGCCCTTTCGCATGACTAGAAAGAAGGAAGATGAAAAGGAAGCACTTAGCGGGAGGAGGTGAGGAGCTACTGCCAGACACCAAAATCCCTTCCTAAATTTTCTAGCGCATACGTATATTTTCTTCGGTACGAAGTCCAACATGTTGCTGAATACGCCAACAGAAAGCTACACGTAATGCCCACTAAGGCAGTGCGAAACAAAGCCGTCGCTTTTCGAAAGCTTCGATCGTTCGTGAAGCAACTGCTACATTGTCGTTTCGTCAGCCGTGACGAGGCCGCGCTGCATCTACAATGGCCTCCCATACAGTGGGCGATATCCCAATGGCCGACAGCTGGTGATTCGTGCCGCGACGAGCCATCAAGCCCACGAGCCATCATCAAGAAGCCTAGCGTATGTCCTCGACATTTATCGAAGCACGTGCCGTCGGTACGATTTGGGAAACAATGGGAAAGTCGACGGCGACGTCGCGTGCCTGCGCAACGACAGCTGCGCCGCGGCGCGTGGTTCAGCGTGATGGCTGCCAGGCTCCTCCGGCGCCATTCTTCTTCAGCCTCCGAGACAACACTGCGGTGAGCGGGAGAACACCCCGAGACAACCGCTTTTCTTTTTACTCCCGGTCACGCTCTTTCTTTCTTCCTTTTTTTTTTTCTTTCTATGCTTTGCCTCCCCCCTCTCTCTCTCTTCTGTGTGAATCTTACGCGAGACTCCGCGGTGTGGCACCTTCTTTTGCTCTCTATCGCTTTTCTGGCTTGTTTCTGTCGGGCCTCTATTTCGAGATTTCGCCCCGCTACACCACCGCTATCCCCGCACATCGCTCTCCCTGCTCGGGCCACGATACCACTTTCACGCGGCTCTCGACGCACAGGCTTGGCCTGACCTCTAAACCCCGGCCGAATCCGGAGCGGAGAAAACGCAGTGCCAAAAGGAACGGAGGAGGAGGGCATCCCTTCCACGGGCACCCTGCTGAAAGACGCTGGGGAGAAGTAGAGAGAGAGATAAAGCGAGTGCGCTCTGCGAAGGGCGCCAGCAATCCTGAATTATGCGGCATTGTTCTTCGCTGGTGGCGACGACGGTCGAGGCCGTGGTGTACGTCTCCCTGCTGACTTCGCCGTCTCGGACACTCGGCGGTTTCGACTCCGTCGGACGGCGCGGTGGGTCTCTTGAGCCGCCGTCGTCAGGACAGAGTTCATTGGGATTCTGCTCCACTCGCGCACAGTTAAGACAGAGCAAGCACGCGCGTAACGCCCTTGGGTCTTTGGAAGTGCGACTGCCGATGAGGCAGGAACATTCTGGCCATGGCGCCAATGACTCACTGCTCTGGATGCTAATGAAGGCCATCCCTTTCGGTGGGATGGCGAACACGAGGGAGTGAAAAGCACAATTCGGAGGAGATTATACGGCGAACAGCAGGCTCGTTGCCAGCTGATATGAGGATATATTTTTTGCCGTTGCGTCGCGACATCAAGGCGTTGCGACGTACGCAATTATTCAATTCAACCTCGTTTACCGGGCGCTTGAAAGGCGAATTTACAATGTGCCTCTTCTTGGAACGTCCCTAATGAACTCGAAAGAAGGGGAATGGATCCAGGGCTCGTCTTCTTTGTTAGACACGACCTACAATGAAGTCAAGGAAGGTCTACAGGGGACATTACTTGTAGTGCTTTAACTACAGCGTCGTATTTGCGATATAAATGAAAAGAAATTAAAGTGGACGAAAGGACAACTTGCCGCCGGTAGGGACCGAACCTGGCTAACACTCCCAGGTAAACATGCACAGAAACACCCGATAAAGTGGACGGGAGAACGACCGCCGCCGTGTTCATTTGGTAACAGCATCGGGTACGTTATCCGAAGGTCGTAGGTTCGGTTCCTACCGGTGACGAGCTGTCTTTTCGTCCACTTTAATTTTTAACATTTATATCACAACTACTACACTACAGTTAAAAGGCTGCGGATAACGTCCTCTATGCGTTCCTCGGCTTCACTGTCTGTTGGTTTCAGTAGTGTGCCTAATGAGCTCGGGTCATTGCAGCACGTCACCGAACGTGACTCGTCGCCCACGTTGCGAAATGTGCGTACCAATGTCCAGCTGGACCAAAGAAAAACAACAAAAAAACAAAACAACCCGTTTGTGTACTATCCTTACGAGAAACGACGGGAGGAGGGCACGCGACAAAGGGAAGGGAGCAGGGGCCGTCTCTTCTTGGCTCTCGCGTGCCCCGAAGCTTGCCTGACAGCATTCTTGTCGTCGGCTCGTCTAGCGACGACCGTCGGATCCTTGTTCGGACGTTTATACGGTTCGAACTGTGATGTGGACTTGCAGGTAGGTCGTCGTCGCCGGCGTTCCAGATGGCTCTCGCGTCACTCTCTCTCTCTCTCTCTCCACGTGATTGGACGTTGTTAACGCCACCGCCGCGTTTCTGGTTAGGGAGGGCTCGTGCTCGGGAAAACCCCCGTCAACAAGAAAGGGCATGGCCGACGCGAGGAAGTCGATGCGGTTCATGTTTACGAAGACGTCCGGCGGTACCGACGGACGCAGAAAGTCTTCCAAATTGCATGAACGAAAGAAGGGAATTTTTCGCCAGGGGCTCGTTTCTTTGTCAGACGCAACCGAATGAATCAAACAGACAATTAAGCCAACGAAAGCATAGATGACAGTATTTGCTGTTTTCAGTTGTAGTGTGGTAATTACAGCGTGGATTCAGGCGAATTAAAGCGGACGAAAAAGCACCTTTTCCGTCGGTGGGATCCGAACCGACAACCTTCGAATTACGCGTTGTATTGTCGCACTCGAAAGCGCGCGCAAAACGAACACCTGTAGCTGTCCTTTTTCGTAGTCTGTGCTTCCTTAGGGCTGTTTCCTTACAAGGTAAGGAAGAGGCGAGACCGGAAAAACAGAGGAGAAAATGGGAGAGAGGAGGCACCTTCCGATAACCCACTTCTGCCGAGGAACCTGGAAAAAGGTAAAAAGAGAAGATCGCGCCCCACCCATCTCGTTATCCGCCTATAGGAACTTCCGAGTCCTCTGACGTGTTGGAAAGCACACCATAGTCTGGGCTTTTTCCTTCTTCTCATTACAAGTAGCTATGCGGTGTATATTGGGAGGAACGGTTCAAGGAATTATACCGATTGCATCTCAACCTAAGATGGGACGCACGGTCTCATTAACGACGCGACGCATTAAAAAGGCGCTGGTTAGCGTTAGTGGCAAGGGCGACAGAACACAACCAGCAGAACCGGGATAATGCAACGGTTCAGTTCCGATGCTATTCCGTCTCGCGCTTCGACCGACAGTCTTCTGAGCGGCTCACGTTATCGCGGGATCGGCCGGTCGTAGACAGTGACCGATAAGAAAGGCGTAGAATCGAGCGAACTGAATCTTTATCGGTTCCGTGTAATCTCAAGCCTTTTTGTGGCGTTCCAAAATAGGAGTTCAATGATGCCGCCGTGACATCGAACGTGGAGACACGTCTGCCGACGAATTGACACTATAATAATAATAATAATAATAATAATAATAATAATAATAAATAATAATAATAATAATAATAATAATAATAATAATAATAATATCTGGGGTTTAACGTCCCAAAACCACGATATGATTATGAGAGACGCCGTAGTGGAGGGCTCCGGAAATTTCGACCACCTGGGGTTCTTTAACGTGCACCTAAATATAAGTACACGGGCCTCCAACAGCACCTCGAAAAAACCTTTTCATATACGAAAACTCACGTTCACAGAGTGCTTTTCTCGCTCTCAGCACGATCACCCCCTCTACGTTCCAGCGAAGGCGCGGGAGCACTGCAAAGACTTTTGAAAAGTTACTGCGGGAATGTCGCGCCTCAGAATAAGCTCTCTGGTGTACACAGAGAAAAGGACCAACGAAAGGCAGGGACGAGCGTTGAATGGAAAAAATGATGGCTGATCCCTCCGTCATAGGAATCGGTATAGCACGAAAGTGAAACGTGTCGTCACAGAAGTAGTTTTTGTTTATAGTGCATTGGTATACGAGAGCTCGTACAATGTCTACTGTTGTTTGGCAAATAGCACCGCTTGATGTGGACGCATCTCACTCACGTTGACGCCTAGGGCACATCTCCGTACCGACGAATAACGCCCATGATCATGATTTAACCATTGTGGTAGCTGAAGTTCTTAACATGTACATGGACACCGCATATGGTGAACCCCGCGCAAAGATGCCATCAACAAGCACATAATAAACACTGATACTCGATATGCACTCCTTCAAAGCGTCGTGAAATGCGAGAGAAACGCTACGCGCGTCGTGTCTTCCCTCTAACCTGGCCGTTACTTATCACAGGGCGAGCGGGGAACGCAGTGCGACAGCCAGGCGAGCGTCGGAGAGCTATTTTTCGATATGGATGCATGGATGCTATGAGCGAGGCTTTGGCTAAAGCTGCCACCTCATGGTGTGTTAAAGCATTGACGAAATTAAACTTGTATTGGAAACGCGCCGAATGGGTTGGTCGTAGCAACGGCGCGCTTTTTTTTTTTTTTGTGCCTGGTGGCACAGGTGTCACCGCCCCGTTATAAAGGGGATGCTCATAGCATCCATCCATCAATCCAAGAGCACTGCGAGAGGAAAGTGTGAAAGATAAAAGGCGCGTTCACGCAGCCTCCGTAATGTGTGTGGCGGTGGCTCAGTGGGCTAAACGCCCGCCAGCCATCGCCGCGGACCGAGAGGTCATTGGTTCGACTCCCGTCAACAGAACTTTTTCTTACAGTTTTCTTGTATTTGGCATCTGATGGCATTCATTTTTCTGACGTACTCCCGTAACGGAAATACGTCATGAAAGTCTGGTGGACCCCGGCATAAAACACTTTCGTGTTAAAAAAAAAAGTTTGTTCCGCTGGTCTGTGATCGAGGCTGCTCATTTGGAAAATATCCTTGCTCGCGTATGCGCAGTAACAATTTTGCAAAATGTCAATTTCCATGCGTTTAGCGGCCTGTCTTTAAAGGGACACTAAAGTGAAACAACGAATTCTTAGATTGATAAACGGTACTCTGAGGACTGTAATGTTAATTTGACCATCACATGCTTATTAAAGGAGAAAATCAACGTTAAAGTTCATTTTAAATTTCGCGCCGAAATCTTCGCGCGTGACGTCACGAATTTCAAAGTGCATTTTTCGTATTTTGGCGACATTGGCTCCACGAGTTTACCTGAACTTGGTATGTTAAATCTACGGCTCCCAGTGGACAATGTACTTCATTTTCACCGATTAGGAACTACGTATCAACTAGTACACATGTCGTCAAAATCTTTGACGTCACGGCGTTTGGTGCGAAAATTTGAAGGTGGCGGCGCCACGCACATTTTCTTTCGCGCGTCTTCTCGCTTACCAGGCGTCATCTGGCGGTAAGAGTGGTGTTTTCGATATTGTGAAATTATTATTTACTAATGCACGAAAATCGTTTTCTCTCTGTAGTGTCCCTTTAATAAATTGCGCATCCACCGAAGGAAGGCAACCAATAAAGTAGGCGGTTGTGGTAAGACACGCCCCTGCGGGTTTGCATTTTCGATCGATCACGTTTAGAGTTATACTTTCACTTTCGCGCGACGTGGCGTCCGGCGTGACACTCGACGAGCGCTCGGACCTCTGGTTTAGCGCCCCTCAGAGTCCACTGAGAATTATGTTCTCGAAAGTGATGCCGATTGAGAATACGGCCCCTGCTTTTGGTAAAGCGCGCCATGCTTGGCTGAGAACCCTACGGGACGAAGTGATGGCCAGTCAAACATGCAACCAGTCCCGCGGTCACCATTTATCAGCGTCGAAAAGATGATCGCTCGTCCAGCGTAGAAATCACGCGCGGCGCATCGGTGTGGACACAAGGTGACCGCATCGGAACACGTGCACGCAGAAGCGTGCACGTGCCGAACAAACAAACAACAAAACGTCATTCGAGCCCATCATCATAAAGTGCCCCCGACCGGATCGCCGGAGAATATCTGTAGCAAGCACGCTCGTTTGTATGCCTATGAAGGCGCTGTTGAGCTTTCCATGGTATATAGAATATGCCATTAGCTGTACGAGGGGGCCACCGCAGCGCGCCTGCGGTCATCAGGCCGCGAACGGCCTCTTGGCAGGCGATGACGGAGCGCGGCCGAAACGGAAGGACGGGGCGACCTGAAAAGAAGCTTGGGATCGGTCCGCTTTGAGGGCTATGCACGCCACTGAGCGGGCCTGCCGCGGTGCGTATGTTATACGCCCTCATTTTCGTCTTCCCGACGGCATCATCGCCCTGGCGCCCCAGTGTCTCCGTGCCGTTTCCATCTCCTGGACAGGTTTATTCCCGCGGGGAAAGTCCCTCACTTAACGGGCGGAGAGGCCAAGGAGAGAACGGCGAATGACGATGCGACTCGGCTCAGCTCTTTTTCATATCCGGTGCATGACACTCCGCCGCACTGACGATCCTCTGGTGGTGCGTGCCTTCGAAAATGCGGGTCAAACCTGAGGCGCGCGCGCTTCTCAGGCGGCCGCGTTTCCTTGCGTTTCCCCGTAGGTGCTCGAACTACATCGATCAGCTTTCTTCCATTTCGGGGGGTGGGGGGCAGGTTATACTTTCAGGGTGATGGGCACCTCTGCCTTAACATGCAAAATGATTTCATAGCGAAGTCGGCTTCCGCGAAGTTTGAAGTTTATTGTAACATCATGAAAACAGAAGTGACATGGTTCATAAGTGTATTACAGAAGGAGGTCCTGAAGTAAACACTGTCAGGGGGACCTCCTAGCGATATTGTATTGATTGAATACAGGGCAGGCAAGTGGCGAGCAAAAGAAAAAGCTATTGGAAACACGAAATCGAAAAAAAACAAGAACAATAAATAAATAAATAAATAATAAAAAATAAAAACAAAAGAAAAAGAACAGGAAAGATAATTCAAAAGCATGAAATGCAACAATAGTACAGAAACCAATACAATATACACATTAAGGCAAATCGGCGCGAATTCCAAGTTAACAAGGCGCAAAACAATCCGCACAACTCAAAAGAAAGCAAAAACGCAATTGCTATAAAAAATGACAAACAGTAATGAAAATGATAGAAAGAAAAACAAATATGAATTAAGGAAACGATAAAGGTTGTACCATGAAATGTTAGCAAAGATGTTGAACCAAATGTTTCTTTAATTGTGCTTTAAATGATGTTATGTTGTGGCAGCTTTTAATGAACGTAAAAAAAAATCTTGCATTGCGGATGTAAAGTGTGTCCCAAGTGTGATTCGAAGCCCCACCAGGAAGACAGTGCTGCAGGCCCATAGACAGGAATTTTTTCAGGGGGGGGGGGCACTTGCTGAAAACCTTGACTATTTGAGAAAAACGTCTATTTTCATTATTTATTTTTGGTAAAAACGCCCACTTCACCAAAATTTCGGAGGGCGGGCCCCTGATGCAGGTGCGAGGTTGACTGGCATGCCCACACCATGTGGAAGATGTCCGAAGACTTCTTCGCACAGTGCGCACATTTTTCTGTACAGTCAGGATCAAAGTGCTTTAAAAACTTCCGGGCACAGCAGTTTTTGGTGTAAAGGCGGAGGAGTGTGCGTTCCTCTGCCTTTGTAAGGCCCTTACAGGGTTTAGGATAAATTGCGTGGCCCAATTGGTAGAATTGAGTAATTTCTCGAAAAGTTAAGGCTGGGTTGGGTTCGGGATCCATTTCAGAAGGGTCTGAAGGCGTTGCCCTGAGAATGAGCGCGCGGGCAGCGGCGTTGCCTTCGAGGCCCATATGAGCTGGAGCCCATAAGATGATTCGGGTGCCTCCCGGAGATTTGCGAAAGTGTTTACCATCCCCAGGCCCATGAGGCGCTGGTTGGACGTGTTTATCGGGCAGAGTAGATTTTTCTACTGGTCACGAATGCCTGCGCCCATAGGCGTGCGCACGATGGGGGGTGGGGGCTACTTACCTATGAGGGGGCGCAAAATCTGTCCCATACATTGACTCCCTAGTCACCTAAGAGGGGGGGGGGCGAAAAATCTCCCTCGTACATTGACTTAGTAGGAGGGGGGGGGGCGCTGCGACGAATCTTCCCCCTCCCCCCCTGATTGGGAACCCTGCGCACGCCTATGCATGCGCCAGCCGCAAGGCGTCTTTGCAACGTAACCCCCCGGTGTGTTGGAAAACCGGCGTACCATCCGGCCCACCGGGTCCCCCGCCTTACGCAGTTTGGTCAGTGTAGTATCGACTCGGCATTGTTTATGAATATGTAAACAAACCCAGTACTCTGTTCTCATCGCGTTCTGAGAAGGGTCCGCTTTCTATGCACTTTGGCGAGGGGCGGATGTGCCAAATTCCGATTTGGTGGGGAAGCGTTTCCGAGTCGTAGTGGTGCAAAGGAAGTTTGCCATCAACGGTGTTACAACTGTGAAACGCAGAGCCGGTGCCCTCTTCCAGGCTCAAGCAACAATTTTTGCAGTCGTGATAACGTTAGGGCATGGACGGAGAAAAAAAAAGCAAAAAAAAGTTTTTAAAAATCACATCGTCCGCGACAGGACTCGAACCTGCAATCTTCTGATCCGAAGTCAGACTTATCCATTAGGCCACGCGGACTAACGTGTCGTGGCTATCTATCCAAGGTTGTGGTTCGTACCTAGGTTTCACCATTTTCGTCTTTGTTTTTTGAAATTTTTGAGCTTCTGCTTTCTTTTCCACCAAAAAGAAAAGATAAGCTTGTTCATTCATTTTCGGATATGGAGAGTCTGTGCGCGTGTGTGTGCTTGGGGTGGGGGGGGGGGGGGTGATTACATATGTATATATTTTTAATGAATTACGTCTTTAACTTATGAGTGTCCTTTACAAACGTCGTAGTCACACTAACGCCCACTGAACATTCTGACATTACAAACATAGACCCCAGAACATTCAATGGCTATTTTGTTTAGGAAATGTCCACATATAAACATCCATGGGTGCGCCCCCCCCTTGCATTTCGGACATTTTATATATAAATAATAGGTGAGTCACGAAGCAACTTTGTGCCTGAAAGAGGAATATTTATACGGATGATGAATGCGATTTGACATTTAAGGTGAATCGGGAAGCAGCTTCGTGTTTGATGTGTTCATTACGAAATATTTTGCGAAATAACGTAAGCAAGGGCGGCCCCAGAACTTTCTTTTTTTCATGAAGGGACAGCTACAACGAGATAGCTCTTTCCGCGGAGGCTGAGGTGTCCGCGTTTCTCACGATTCCACGGCGCATGCGCCCTTCCCCTAGCGGAAAAGTCGTGAAACGCCTCTTTATCTCGGAGGCTTTCGTTCTGGCGATACCGGTTAGAGGGCAGCACACGAAAATGAAAAAGGCGGATTACCTGTAGGGTCAGCACGCTTTCTGGCGCACCGGGAAAGACGGAGTGGGGTTCTACGGGCGAGCAAGTTAGCATTACAGGCAGACACTAGAGAGAGAGCGAGAGAGAGAAACAAGAAATTCTAGGCTAGCCGTCCCATTGGCCGCTCTGCATGAGATGATGGAGAAAGGGCAGAAAAGATAAGGAAGAAGTAATCTAAAAAGAAAGAAAATCCGTCCATACACTCATTCAGTCCCAGAGTTCTGAAGAAGCACAACACGTGCGTGCGTACCGCAACTTGGTGATTGTGTTGTGAAATTGTGCGCTGTGTACAAAGCACTTAGCACATGCTACGATATTTTCTGTGCTCGTTACCAAGCGATAGATCTGTGTTCTTGCAAAGACCTTACTAATATCCAGCAACTCGATAGTTGCTGGATATTAATAAGCAAGAAACATGTCACAGGTCAGTCACCAACTTTGTGGCAGTAACCTGTTTAGCATAAGCCCCATGCGAGCGATTTCGCACGCGGCGGAGATTGCTCTCGCCAAAATCTGTCGCTTGCCAGTTAGCGACAACGGCTGCAAGCGACGCGACAGTGGCACAGCACAAAAGGCTTTGTCGTCCAGCTGCCACGGTTAGTGATCGTCGCTGTTATCGGACTCGCGCTTTACGCTGCAATCTGCCTGTGAGTGCGTAAAACTATATACACTGCCTGTGCAGAACAACAGAAAGTTGAACTATAGTTGGGTTGGTAAGGGCTCATGATAAAAGAAAAAGGTAGGCGAGAGATCAAGTCAGCGCAAACGCCGTTGCCTGCTTGATCCTTCTCTTGCGTCCTACCCTTTTATTATTGCTATGTACAGTTCCGGCACGACCTCCTTGCGGGCCCAAACTGATCGGGTATCAAACCACAACACCACGCCACACGGAGATTGTTATAAATAGCAAACGTCGCTGTGCGATCTGTCTGTAAACAACTGCGTATACAATTGAACAAAAAAAAAATCCGTAAACAGGGTGTGCGTGTGCTCGAGCCGACGTTTCGACAAGCGGACTTGGTAAGTCCGCTTGTTGAGACTTCAGCTAGCACACACCTGTTTCCCGATTTTTTTCATCGCAAGCTTTAATCTTCCCCCCCTGCCGGGTTTTTTTTTCTTTTTCTTTTTGCCCATACAATTTGTCACGACTCCTTGCTCGCCGAAACGGCTCGATTTCCGAAAAGAAGGGGTCGTATACATCGCCGCCGGCACTACGCGTCTTGGTTTGCGGTGTTGTGGCACAATCCCATCTGCACCGATTAATTAAAAGGTGCGTGAATTTTCAGCGCGCGTACGATCCAAGCAAGCGGCAAGCGCATTCGTTCGTATTTATTCGGCAGCGGCAATAGGCATGCAAAAGCACGGCCATTGGATAAAAAAAATTAAGAGCCCTTTCTTTCGCATTGATAACATTAACTTTCCTCCATGCCGAGAATCGGACCTATACACGTGCTAGCAGCGTAATAGCTGTTGCTACAGGCAACAACTACACGGCCATGCGTTTATGTCCAGGCAACAAAAAATGTAGCAACGTGCCAAAACCACGATATGATTACGAGACACGCCGTAGGGGAGTGCTACAAAAATTTCGACCATCTGGCGTTCGCACTGACATGACACAGTACACGGGCCTCTAGCATTTCGCCTCCATCGAAATGCGACCGACGCAGCCGAGATCGAACCCGCGACTTCGGGTCAGCAGCCGAGCACCGTCAACACTGCACCACCGAGGCGTATATACAGAAGGGGCATGCCTGCTCCGGATGTTACGGGAATTGTGTCATGCGGCGATTCAATTGGCCTCGCGGGCGCTGGGTCAGGTTGGGGGCATCGTGGTGCCACAGCGCGGTTGTGAGTCGACCTTGGCACGACTCCCGCGTTGCGCCGAGGGCTGAGCGCGGAAGCGTTTCTTCGGAACGCGTGAGTGGATCAGAGGTGCATACTACGCACGGACGCCGCTTCTTCGCAAGACTGGCGCCACGTCACGGAACGCAAGCAGTGACTGACCCACCCCCGCTTTTGGCCACGTAGAATTGACATAATTTTGGAAGATACATACCAGCGAGTCGTAGACCGATCTGAGAACTACCATGGCGCCAGATGTAGCGATACGAGTCCCCCTTCAAAAAATAGGCAAGAATGAATGACGCAAGTACGGTCAGAATCACGGATCTCGACCCGATCGCAGATGCAATACATATTAATGAGAATGGCGAAACAAAGGATAAAAACGGAGCCGGCTTAATTTGTGCGTTCGACATTTACGTGTGGCGTAGAACAGTATATGGCAAGCGGTGACGTTACCAGCCATTATATGTATGGGTCTGCAGTGTCATACCCGAATGAAAAAAGCAGTGGTTTAAGCAAAACGTCGCGTGCTATTAACTGTCTTTTAAAGACATCTCACGCTACCAAGGTCACTGAAGGCGTGCATGTAGCACTTCGTATTCCTCGTCTTTAAGTAAGTTTCATGCATCCTTGAGTTCATTCGACAGGTGTCTGTCCAACGCTCATTCGACTGCGCCACCGCTGCAGCACAAAAAGAAAAAAAGGTCCCCGCTTGTCAAGTCCAACCCAGAGAGCTCCAGTTACTTACCTAACAGCCAAAGTCAATGGTGACGTCAACACTTCAGAAGCTCTGAACAACTCGCGATTTCTACGTATCTCGATATTCAATAAATCTCCATCCCGGGTGTATTTAACGCAGCGTAGATAAAATTACATGGAGTATTTACTTCTTCTGCAGCCCAGTCTGGTTATGTATTGAAATTGTCCGACCCAGCATTTCCTGGTTACAGCCCCGGAACGTCTGGGATTTGAACTCAAACGCTGAACCCACGTAAAAAAAAAAAAAAAAGAGAGAGAGAGAGAGAGAACAATAAGTTGTTATATTAAATGAGTTCTCTAGTTCAATAAGTGATAGCTGGGATCAAGTGCATTTTCAACGCAATATTTGTGATCATCTCATTTCACTACAACATGTAGGAAGGTTGCCTAAAACACCTCTCAATTCCAGAAAATAATTTCATCTGACCACTGTTTCTTCAACATGGACTGGCGAGTCGATCGGTCACCGCACGTTTGATGTGATAGTGACACTGTGTACCTCTGTATGTCACAGTGATGGCTTAAGTTTCGTGAATATAACTGTCTATATTAACGCGCGGGAATACCGTTATACATTTGCGGTCATCATTTTTTTTTTCTCTTATTGCCGTGAATTTAGCGGAACGAGATGTTGAAACCAATCAATGTGGCCAGTTACTCTTGCCACGCGGGTAAAGTGCATATGTGTGTTGTTGGTGGTCAAGTTATTTATCCAAATAATTTCAAGATGACATGTAGTACATATCATACAGTTCGCACTTTACCATAATTACACCGTTGTTACTTTAGGCAGCGATTCTTTTCGCTCCTTCAGTAAGGTATCGAAGGCGCTTGCAAAAGCTCGTAACTGCACACCTCTGTCAAATCTTGTCACTGAATCTTCGTTTTATTTCTGCCTACGTATGATGCGCAGATCTCTTAGTAGAATGCAAACACTAAATGTCAGCCGACGGTCTGACAAAAACATCTCTGAATTGTATGCCTGTCGAAATACTATATAATAAAATATATGACGACAATCGACCTTGCTGTCAACAAGTGAGCACAGATGCGTCACTACGCATGTTTTATGTCTTAAGGAAACGTTTTGCTGACGCGGTTCTCCAGCGCAGCGTATGACCCCAATAATGCTTCGCTGTCCAGCGCGCTCACTTCAGATACCGAAATCAGCATCTACAGCAAGATGACCTTTGAAGGGGAAAAATAAAATAAAATGACAATAGCCTCCGAAATGTCAGCGTGACCACGCATATACGTTCGGTCCGCGCACGCACACTAGTATTCAGTAAAAGCCCTATGCCGCCGATGCATGTCGCGACAACATAGCCAGTGGCCGCGCTCGCGATTATTTCCGGGACGTTCCGGTCCGATTGTAAGATGGCCATTGTGCGCTCGGGCACACACAGGCATCGGAGCGGCCGCCGGAGCGAAGCATGCATGCGTGCTAGACGAAGGAACACGTCTCCTCGCTCGGAACGGACGACCGCTATCAGCAGCTGAGGGGGCGACAAGCATTTCCTACCACTTTCCTCCCAGTGGAGAGAAAGAAGATTGGAAGGAAGCAAGCGCCCGACGAGATGCAGTAGAAGCAAGAATGTTCGTAAACATTACGCGGGAACCGACCAATGAGAATGCCCCAACCACCACTGCATTGGTACAGTAGTTCAAAACACGCGCCTCTACTCGCAATCATGCCGCTGTAGCGGCTGTAGTTTAAAAATGAATGGTCAAACGCTTTTTTTAGTACTGCTCGGGAGCTTCGTTAACAGCTAAAGGATGGCGCCACTAGTCTCTTCGTTACGGTGGAGAGAGTTTACACGGAGCTGCTTGGGCTGAGAGTGGACGTTTCCGCTAGACGGCGCGTCGGGCGTAATAGATGCTCTCTGGCCGCCTGTGGCCGCGCTTTGTTCGACTCGCTGGGCTGGATCCACTAGGCGAGTTTTAGCTGTCGAACGCGCGGCGCGCGGAGCCTGCTTGGCGGAGCTGTCTACGAGCAGCAGACGTAGGGAGCGGCGGCGCGCTGCCAACTCTGCGTGGGTCTCTGTGTGTGCCGTGACTGCTGCGCGTCTCCGCGAGCAGTCGGCAGTCTCTCGGTCCGGTCTGGCGCGTGCCTGTGTTGCCGCAGTGTTGTGTGCGCCGCGAGCTTCCCGGAGACGAACGTGTCCTGAACTGCTTGGAACGTCGCTCGTCGGTGCCGCCAAGGAACGTGTTTTTACATGTCGTTATAGCGTCGTCGTGAGCCGCACCATCGGCACCGTAAGTTTTCTTCTTCCGTCTCATCACTTCTGTCTGCACCTAACAGTTTTTGTTCGATCGGCGACTGCTATAGTTTTTCTTGCTCCTGCAGTTGGGTGAAATGTGGCCTGCGGTTGCTCTGTTCTAGGAGTTCTAGAACAGGGCCGCCGCTGCCGCGGAAACGATGAGTCAAATGCACCGCCGAAGGGCTCCGCGCGGAGGATGTGTACTCTGGCGAGGATATGTCTAGATGTTCGTACGTACGCGGTGGCGCCCACCTAGACGCCGCGCTCTCGCCAGTCCATTCCACTCGGACACTCATCGGATGAGTCACGTATGGATCTGAACAGGAAGGATTGCTTCATCGGCGCAGCTTTGCGATGCTCTGGCGCCTTTGATAACTCTTCACCGCTCCTGATAACGGTTCCGAGGGGTCGGAGCGTAGAAGACCGTTTGACTACTTATGCAACCGAAGAGAGGTGTGAATTTTGTGAACGACACCCGAAACTCATCCCGTCGTCGTGGTGACCTCGTCGTGAGCGACATTCAGGTGAATCACGCACTTCGCCGTGACGCGACGGCTGGCCGGGTGTGCGCGCGGTTTCACGAAAAACGTCGGAGGCGTCAAAAGTAGTGCACAGCGTCTTGCTCTGTGGTCTCGTCGCCCCATTCAGGCGAAGGAAAACACCCGCTCTCGTTGGCAAGCTCACGTGTCGAGAAGAGTCCCACCGCGAGTGATATTCCACGAAAACAACAAAGAAAAGCCGAGGTAGAAAGCTTTTCGTCAGATGGGGCCGAACCCACCACTGCACTGTCGGCGGCATCCGTGGAATGCGCGCCGCGGAGAGGGGCCCCGAGAGCCGGTGGCTGCATTCTTCGCACGGCGGTGCTCCGGTACTTCGTTCTTTTTCTGCTCGCCCTTCTCACTACTATTCTATTATTTATCTCCCGTCGCCGCTAGGGTCTGCTTAGAACGCGCCTCGTTTATATTCGCCGTTCTTTTTATTTATTCGACGCATTTTTTTCTCCCCGTCATTGCTTCTTTTTCGTGCGCTGTGCAACTGGAAGGCACATGGCTGTGTTTTGCTAGTCAATTTGTATTTAGAGGCGTAAACAAGGATTTTCAGTTTCCCGTGTTACTTCTAGCTTTGAGCTCGTGACATTTCGGTCCAGCTGCTCCGTGCACGTCATTCAGGTTTATATCGGTGACACACTGTGCAGCGTCGCTTCATGTTTTATTATGTGTTTTTATCGTACTTACGTCACGTCACCTGTTTTTCCGCTGTCGAATTCCGGTTTATCTGAAGAGCTGTTTGTGCGAAAAGTTGCGACGTTCGAGTACGCTTTTGCGAGGTCGCTCAATCTAGTTTTGCGAGTTTAGGGCACTGTCGAAGAACTCAAAAACGGAATCGTTTGTTTCTAAAGACCTGCTGCGCAAGTTGGTAGAAATAATAAACCGTGGATTCTGCCCTTGCTTGTTGCATCGAATGATTAACTTATTCGAGCGAGGATGGGAGCAATCCGACGTAGAGCGCTGTATTGAATATGGCGCGCTGTTAAGGGCGCCTGCTGATTGGCCAGTTCGACGGCACGTTCCCCTGCGTGCGCTCTCGTTCTTGAATCGTAAGGGGTGTGGGACACATTTGGAACAAACCATTTATCGCGGGAGTGCCTGCGGTCACAAACGAAAAGCTGCGCGACAAGTCTGCCTGCCTTCCTTGTGCTCCTGGCTTGTGCTATTTTCGTATTCAGCCGCTGAAACTATGCGAGCCTCGATCGCAGTGGTTACAACCGTATTGTGCAAACGAGCATTGTGTAAGTGCAATGCAAAATGATAGGGCACTTACAGGTCGGATTGATGATCATCATTCAACTCTTTGTTCGATTCCCCGCATCGTATTATTATCAATTCCGAACATGGCTACGGGACATAGCACTTATTACGTTGCAAATGGATGTTATAAACGTGACGCCTCTCCCCCCCCCCCTTTTTTTAAATGCGAAGCATTTCTTAGCGAACTTCTGCGACTTTGAGCGTATCTATCTATCTATCTAGCCGCCTACGACTTTGTACTCTCCTGGCCGTTTCGTTAACCGGATGTAACCAAAATTGGTGTGTCATAACATGGCCTTATTACGAACATAAATGACAGGTCATATGAAAATCATGACACGCATGTCATGAACAGCATGATTTACATTCCACGGCCTTTGGGCTCCCTGGCCGTTCCGTTAATCGGATGTGTACCAAATTGGTGTGTCATAATATGGCCTTATCACGAACATAAATGACAGGTCATATCATGAAATCATGACACGCATGTCATGAACAGCATGATTTACATTCCACGGCCTTTGGGCTCCCTGGCCGTTCCGTTAATCGGATGTGTACCAAAATTGGTGTGTCATAACATGGGCTTATCACGAACATAAATGACAGATCATATCATGAAAATCATGACACGCATGTCATGAACAGCATGATTTACATTCCACGGCCTTTGGGCTCTTGCGGCCGTTCCTGTAATTTCATATATACCAAAATTGGTACGGCGTGACAAGAGTTCATGACGAACGTAATGACAGGTCCTAACATGCAAATCATGACGCGCATGTCATGTGCAGCATGATTTACATGACATGGTCTCGGGGTGCTCGCGGCCGTTTAAATGAAGGGATACATACGAAAACTGGTATGACGAGACATTCCTGTATGACGAACATAACTGACACGTGGTAACATGAAAATCATGATATGCATGTCATGTATGACATGATTTACATGCCACGCTCATGGCGCACTCGCGGCCGTTTCGCTAGACTGATATACACCAAAATTGGTACTGTGCGATGTGACTTTATGAAGAACATGAATAACAGGTGGTAGCATGAAAACCATGACATCCATGACATGTATGTCATGATTTACATGCCACGCTCACGGTGCATTCGCGTCCGTTTCGCTTGCGTGATATACACCAAAATTGGTGTTACGCGACATGACAGTATGACGAACGTAAGTGAGACGTGGTACCGTGAATATCATGGCATGCAAGTCATGTACGACCTGATTTACATGCCACGCTCATGATGCGCCAGGGCAGTTTCAGTAGATTGACATAACCAAATTGGTATTGCGCGACGCGACTGCATGACGAACATAAATGAGAGGTGGTAACATGGAAATCATGACATGCAGGTTATGTATGTCATGATTTACATGCCGCGCTCATTGTGCATTCCCGGCCGTTTCGCTAGCTTGGTATACACCAAAGTTGCTATTGTGCGACGCCACTGTATGACGAACGTAAATGAAAGGTGGTAACATAATCATGACATGCATGAAACGTACGACATGATTTACATGCCATGCTCATGGCGCACTCGTGGCCGTTTCGCTAGATTGATATGCACCAAAATTGGTATTGCGCGATGTGACTGTATGAAGAACATAAATAACAGGTGGTAACATGACAACTATGACATGCATGCCATGTATGTCATGACTTACGTGCCACGCTCATGGTGCATTCGCGGCCGTTTCGATAGCTTGATATACACCAAAAGTGGTATTGCGCAATGTGACTGTATGATGAACATTAGTGACAGGTGGTAACATGAAAAAACAAAATATTCATGTCATGTATGGCATGATTTACATGCTCTACTCATGGTGCACTCGCGGCCATTTCGCTCCTTTGATATACACCAAAATTGGTATTGCGCGATGTGACTGTATGACGAACATAAATGAGAGGTCTTAACGTGCGAATCATGTTATGCATGTCATGTACGGTATGATTTACATGCCACTGTCATGGTGCGCTTCCGGCCGTTTTGTTAACGAGAGGTATACGAAAATTGATATGGCATGACACGAGTGCGTGATGAACATAAACGGCAGGTCATGCATTTATATACCAGAATATGCGTTTCATTGGCATGGTGTACTCTAGACTGTGCATGCATGCGTGCATGGCAAACATGCGATATATGGTGGACTAGATGCCATGGCATGAATGATTTCATTTGGCTCAAAGACAAACAAGGCGATGTGCAGCTCTTTGCTGACTGCTTCGCATTACATCGATTCCCACAGTGCGTGGGATCTGCCGAATTTTTTTTTCTCTTGCTGCGGTTACATGCGCAAGGAAGCAGCCTCCATGCAGTGGAGAAAGTGAGGTATTCTTGTATCTCTTGTAAAAACTGATTCTATTTGTTTAAACACAGAAACAGAGCTTTTGTAGAGTGGCACGTTGATACTACATCATGAATTCTCCTTCCTTCAGGCGCATTCTTTTTTTTTTTTTTCCTGTCTACTGTGACAAAACAACGGCGTCGTCGACATGTAACGCGCACTTGACACGCACGTAGTACATAGTAGCTGTCGTCACTCGTACCTGTATCAAGTTAGCGTTGCCTATACAGCCATGGAATCGTGCCGACTAGCCGGATCACATTGTTCTTTGAACGCCATGCGCTGCGTTATCTCGGCAGCGACCCAGATGATAACGTGGCGCAATCTCTTCGCAGTGACGACTGTCCGGCACTGTACAATGTGTGGAACGTGTTCAGCATAAGTTGACGAGATACACAATTTTTTTTCATTGCTTGTCATTTCCGCGCAGTCGAGGGCCGTAATTTCGCCCGAAACAATAATTCATTTCCTGTGTCGTCTGTTCTCCTCCGCGTAATGGGCGCTGTTGAGAGGGTGGGCGGTACCTACGTGTTAATTATTGCTCCGTGAATTCTGCGCTTGCCATAACCGCCGTGTCAGCACATGATGAGTCACGTTTGAGTCAAAGGAAGAGCACCTGGGGAGGTATGCTGCATGTTTAGACGCATGCTGTGCGCTTCCTCTCGGTATGTATTCATCTGACTCAGCCCTGTAGGCTGGAAACGACTTTCTTGACGCTTCTGCTTCGCTGACACTTATTTGTGCGGTCTGCTGCATCCGTCGTTGCGTGCTTTGAGGACGCCGCATTTCCGTTGCTCGTTGTTCGGTCATCCCGACCTACGAGTTGATGCGACCTTACATTTCGGAAAGTGTTAGTGCTACGAATGCGTTTCACACACACTCGTAATATATAATATGATTTAAGGCGTAGCCAACGGTGTTGGTGGTGGTTCCATCCTCACTGCCACGAAGTTTCGGTAGTTTGTAGGCACGTACAAGCACACATGCGCACATACATATAATGATCGGAGACTCCCGTATTTCACTGTTTACAAGCACAAGTGCTGGAAGGCTTCCGGTGTTGTGCGCCGGCGTAGCCCTGGTAGAATTTGGCGGGGAGCAAAAGCCTTAGCGAGTAGCCCGCACATTTTCAACGCTTTTGTCCCTGTGTCTGGCCAAATATTTAAATAAATGTTCTTCTAAGCTGCACACACAACATTATAAAGTGAGTCCTTAACTTTAAGCGCCTTTGTTTTACCTGAAAGCGGTCTTTCCTTACTTTAGCACAACTTAAAAGACACGCTTTCTGCTCCGGCGTTAGAAAGTGATAATTGAAGTGACCGGAAGTTTCTTGGGGTACAACACATGCTGCTGCTATCGCAACGCTGAAACCGACCGAAAAGGCGAATATGCGCATCAAGCCGCGCGCTAGTAGCACACACGTGCTGCGTGACGAGCAAGGAAAATGCGGGTGCATTGACACCAGGCGCATATGGCGATGGACGCACAGGTAAACAACGTTATAAAACAGGAAACAGGCGAGGCACAGATCAGGTAGAATGCGTCGCGCAAAAATACACACACAAAAAAAGGGGGAAAGCAGTTGGTGTACACTTCAACCGTGTTCAGTTTCCATAAAAGCGCGAATATTTCTGCCCTACTCCATAAATAGAGTCTTTTAGCAAGTTACGGAAATACGGTACGCAAATACGGTAAGGCAGTACGGTACCGCTCCTCCTTTCCCGGTCGTTGAGCGGCCAAAGCACAACCAGCGGGAAAGGAGAAACGCTACCGTACTGCCTTACCGTATTTGCGTACCGTATTTCCGTAACTTGCTAAAAGACTCTAATAATGTAGTTGGCTTCCGTGTCCGCCAGCAAAAGACGCAGTGCAGTGAGGTTATGCATTGGGAAGGCTTGTATATGTGCTCCTGTGTTTTCCTTTATACCTGAAATCGCATGCTTGAATTTAGGGATCAAGAAATAATCGCGAATTTCCTTCTCGTAGCTGGAGCAAAAAGCTGGATTTTAGTGTCGTTGCCCTAATTTTTCGAAATGATTGAGCGGCCCAGCATTCCGACGTGTGCCATATGTCATGACGGGAGACCTGAGGTTATTTAATCGCGCTGTAAACGACGTCTCTGTTTTGGCCAATACAACTCGCATTACTGGTGTCGCGTTTGAGCTTGAATATTGAAACTGTCACAGTTAATAAATTATCCCCGATTTTTACCCAGAATATAGACGGACTAGTGACAGACTCCGTAGTTACGCCATGAGCGCGCATGCCATGTGCATCGTGGTTTTCCACTGCGAGCGCATCGCTTTACGGACGACGACCTTTGACGATAAAATAATGCCGCGAAGATTTCTTGACCCTCTCTACCTAAAAACATCCGTGGTCTCAAAAAGGAAATTAGGCGTTTGCCTTCTGTTAGTATGGTAACAGAGGCATTGGACTATTGTGCGTAGCCCTCCCCTACAAGAATTATCATTATTAGAGTGTTTTAGCAAGTAACGGAAATACGGTACGCAAATACGGTAAGGCAGTACGGTACCGCTCCTCCTTTCCCGGTCGTTGAGCGGCCAAAGCACAACCAGCGGAAAGGAGGAACGCTATCGTACTAATTGCGTCCCTCGGCGTCGTCGCATTAACGCCGTCAGAGAGGGCGGCAAACCATATGAAGAGCGTTAGCTCAGCGTCACACAGTGTGACCAGAGGGAATGAACCTGACACCTCGTAAAGCAGTGTACAGTTTCCGTCAATGGACCAACAGATATATTCCTGATTATAGCTTTTATGTCTCATTAGCAGTTCTGTGGTGCAGAAAACGAGTCACAGTGACACAACGCCACCGAAAAGTCTTTTTTTTTTTATTTGACTTGTAGCGCCAGCTATTGGCATTAAGAGAAGCACAAACTTGTGATATATGGCCTCTGAGCTTGAAGCTGCCGTACATCTTTGAGGCCACGTATTCGGCCAATACATTCATTCCTGCTAAGCCTACCGATGAACTTGAGTACGGCACTCGGAAAGACTTCAAGATATCACGATCGCTTTGCTGTCGAAACTTCTAGGGAACAAGCTAAGTCAAATACAAGCATCATTGAGAACTTAAGGGCCACACAGTGCACGGCGACGACTTATTAGATCCGAGGCGGGCGGCAGTCATTTTGGCAGCAGCGACGACGCCGTTACGTAGCGGAAGTCGCTGCCAGCCGCACGCTGATTGGTTCTGCGTCCATCGAACTGCTTCCGGCGTCGACGCTGCCGCCCGTGATGTCTGGACCGTCCAGAGGTGGACGTTTCGGCCACCGTCACGAGCGTCGACATCGAGGGACCCGGCGTACGAAACGCCGGGAAAACGCCGGCAAAAACGCTCTATATGGTTCGGCCTTTACCGTATTTGCGTGCCGTATTTCCGTAACTTGCTAAAAGACTACATTATCTAGTGAAGGAAACCGCATCATACGTGTGTTGCTGAGAAAACGCAGCCATGAGTCTTCGCGGAAGCGGCACCTGTTTTTTTTTTTTTTTAAGACTTCATTATTATCACACAGAAAGCTACAAAATTGACTTCCGTGCCTCCCTTTCTCAGTCAAACAAGCACGGTGGCATTCTGAAATTAGTTCGTGCCTTTAGTGTAGATACAAAAATTTTCTATCTGCACTAAAGGAACGAAAAAGGTATTCTAATACTTGCCGTCTAATCGATGCTTAATTCGCGAAATATATATATATACTGATGGCGTACGTCAAAGCCGTAATCCGGCTATATATGATAAAGCGGTGAAATAATTTAGATTATTAGGGATTCCCTAACGTTATTTCTGCATTCCATGCCCGTCTGAATACCGCTGCTGCTGCCTGGAATCGAACCCGCTGCATCGCGCTCAACAGCTGAAACGCCATAGCTACGCTGAGCTGCGGACATTCTGCGTATTTCGTCACGTGCATTGATCGAATTGAAATCGTATGTGTCCTACGTGGGACTTACTGCAATTGTCCATACAGGTATCTTCTGCTTCGTGGTTCTGAATTTGTTTCCCAGCAGCATATTTTCTCTAACCACTAAATATTGAGAAAGAGCGAAAGAAAAAATGTAGCATTTTGACGCATGTTTTACAGTGATCGGAATACTCCTTCAATTTCAAGTCATAACCCAGGTTGCCTTTCAGTTCGATGCGCGGAGGTGAACGCAACACATTTTTTCTAGCGCCTGAATCAGGGGTATAGCCAGAAATTTTTTTCGGGGGAGGGGGGGGGGGGGTTCAGTTATCCTTTATGTAACTTCGTGCGTGCGTGTAATTTCTCGACTCTTCATCCACTCAGTGTGACCGATACTGGCCGTCGGTGTTGCTCTCAGCGAATGAAGAGACGTCGACAATTACGTAAAATGAGAACCGGCGCAGGGAACGCTATAGACTACGACATCGCGTGGTATAGTTGAATATTATTATTTTTATATATATATCTTTTTGCGACAACTGCGGCTCTGTGGGAACGATCAAGCGCATTCTTTTGGATTGTGGAGCGTGTACAGTGATGAAAGAGCCGCACAGAAGACAAATGTTGTTGGGGTCGAACTTCGTACGTTCGCCGAATACCTCCATATTGTTACCCCCCCGCGGCCGGCGTGCCTGCGCCAACACGGAGGCGGTGGTACCGGATGGTGGAACGACGACTGTCTGCTGGTCACAAGGACGCGAAGACCCACGTCTCCCGAAGGGGTCAATTATGGTGCCTTACGGGAGACCGTGGCCTAGCCGGGCTACAGGGACGGAAGGTACACTTGCGCCTTCGCTGTGACAGCCAAAGGCGGCGGCAATGCACGGCCAATTGTATTGATGGCCCGTCAGCCCAGCATGGCAAGTACGTACCCGGAGGTGCTTTCCTACGACCCTCAACGCATGAGGCCGAACATTCCGGAAACCGGGTTGAAAGGGAGCTGAGCAGCGGCGGCGAATCGACGAGTGGGCGAGAGGCGGTGGTTCCTGCGAGAGGTGGCGAGGAGGAATCCGGCCTGGTGTTTTCAGCGGCAGCCGACCGGAGACAAGGAGAGAGTTACTCCTGCTTTCCGATTGGACTGTACGAGTGTTTGAATGGGGAGACAGGGAATAAAAGCAGGGGTGCAGTGACAGGAGGGGGAGAAGAGAAACGATAAACGTCTCTATCCAGATGATGTCGGAGCGGTCGTTTCCTCAAGGTGCCAGCAGATGAAAAGTTCTCGTCTTCAGCTTCCTTGGCGGCAGCAGCAAATGTCGCGCAACCAGCGAGGCGAGTAGAACAAACAAGAAGAACCTAACTGGCGCAGTCGAGCAGGATCTGCATGGCTGAACTGAGGAGGACAGCGGGGAGCGACATCGGCCGAGACTGACGACAACCACCTTCAACTGACTACCGCGCTGCGGGACCAACGAAGCAAGGCTAGTCCACCGGATTCCGAGGAGGAAGAGCGCACCGCAAGGCTACTTCAGGCGGGTACCTCTTGATTTTCTGTTGGGCGCAGGCGATGATAAAGCATTACAACTTGCGAAACAGAGAAAGGGACAACTCGGAAATGAACGGGGACGGGGCAGGAAACTTGCAGGCGTTGGGAGTCGCCGACAGCGGCACGGGGGGTCAGGGTAGTGGCACGTCAGATACGGCGTCGGAACAGCAGCTAGCGCTGCTACAGCTTCAACTGAAAATTGCTGAGGCGGAATGAGAAGCAGCGCTTGATGCTGGAAAGCCAGCGGCTACGAGCCCGTGATCGGGCGGAGTCCAACGAGGGCGATGACAGCCTATCGCTCGGCGGAAGGTTGGAGGAAGACAGGCGACTAAAATTCGCAAGTTTGTTAAAGGGTGTACTGGCACCAATGCCGAACCAAGAGGCACTTGCGCCAATGTGGTTCGAGGACGTTGAGGCAACGCTCGAGTCGTATGAAGTTCCGAGCGAATGGTGGGCCGGGCTAGTTTTGCCACAGTTAAGCGAAAGGGCGCGTGGGCTGCTGTGCAGGCTGACAGCAGAGGAGCGAAAAGCTACGTTAAGCTTAAGTCAAGCATTTGGAGGGTCTCAGGCTTTCGGCGGCGGAGTACAAGAGGCTATTTGCGGGATCGAAAAAGGGAGAAAAGGAATCCTGGGATCAGTTTGCCGTGCGCCTTGAGAACTATTTTGACTATTATGTCCAAAGTTCAAAGGTAGGCACGTTCGAGGAACTCAAGCAGCTAGTGGTCGCGGATCGCTTGAAAGAATGTTTGAGCCCGGAAGCGAGAGCGCACGTCGTTTGTAATCAACAGGAGGCCTTTTTGCTACCCAGTGGTGTGGCTAGGCTCGCGGAGAGCTTCGAGGAGAGTGAAAAGTGCAAGACAGCACAAAAGAAGGCGAATCGAGGAGTGGCAAAAGAAAGCTAAAACCTGTAGATATACCCACGGACGGAAAGGGAAAAGGCGATGTTTTGAGTGCAAGGGAACCGACCACATTGCCAGGAATTGCCCCAATAAGGGCTTAGGTGCAAGGCAAGGCACTAGGCCAGCAGGACGACAACAAAACGGTCCAGTGGTCGCGAGAGTGACGGCTTCTGCATTCGGGTTAGGAATACAACGACAGACAGGTTGTCGCAGTGTAAAGAGCAGAAACAACCCTCACTGGAAACCGTAACGCTTAAGAGCTCGGGTCGTCATTAAACGCCGTGGTAGACTCAGGAGCAGAAGTGAGCGTCATTAGAAAGGCAGTGGTACCTCAGTACAACGGTACGGGTTCGCAGATAAAGTTGACGGGAGCGTTCGGGCAACAGGTGACCGCTGAGTTGGCTTACGTGCCGCTCATAGCTACTGAAGGAAATCCTTACGTGATGTCCGAGGCGGTGCAGTCTGCCGTGCTTTGTGCAATCACAGATAAGCTGCTAGACGGCACGGACGCGCTGATCACTCCCAACGATTACGCACAACTTCTCGAGGAAAGGGTTAAACGTGACATAGTGTCAGACGAGTGTTCAGCAGTCGAGGAGACCGAAGCCATGGTAGAGCTGTCAGAGGAGGCATGCGAGGAGCAACGGGCGATTGTGGGCGTCATAACCGCGGAGAGACAGCGAAGGTTCCGAGCCGGTCAAAAGCAAACGACAGGAGTTTCGTGAGGCTCAGGAAGCAGACCCGGCTTTGCGAGACGCTTGGGCGCAGGCAAAGGCCGGAACGCATGGTATGCTTGTTCAGGACGAGCTATTATATCATCAGGAACACCTCGCGGGTCGCATGTGCAAACAGCTAGTGCTACCATCGCACAGGCACAAAGAAGTGCTGAAAATGGCTCACGATTCACCATGGGCAGGTCATTTAGGAGAGCGGAAAACACTACAACGGGTGAAAAGCTCATTTTACTGGCCGCAGATGTCGCGAGACGTAAAGGAGTACTGTAGATCGTGTCATGGATGTCAGGTGAAATCTCCGACGAGGCAGATAGATAGGGTACCGATAACGCCACTGGCCAGGCCCAGCGCGCCGTTTCAGACAGTAAACATGGACTGCATCGGTCCTATGGAACCCCCTTCGGCTAGAGGTCACCGCTATGCTCTTTGTGTCGTAGACTTACATACCAGATGGCCAGAAGTGGTATGCCTCCGTTCACTAACGGCAAAGGCTGCATGTGACGCGCTACTGCAGATATTTTCTCAACATGGGGTGCCAGAGACAATTTGCTCAGATCAGGGCACCAACTTTACGTCAAGGTTGACACAGGAGATGTTGCAAAGACTGGGGGCAACACCGAGGTTTTCCACACCTGATCACCCGCAAAGCAACGGCTTAGTGGAGCGCTGGAACGGCACATTCAAAAGAATGCTTTCTCACATAGTCAGTGAACACGGGCGCGAGTGGGATAGGATGATTCCGTTTTTGCTATGGGCATATCGTGAGGTTCCGCACGCGACTACAGGGCGGTCACCGTTCGAGCTCATGTACGGGCGGGTGCCGAACGGGCCCCTATCTATTCTCAAAAGGACTTGGTCAGGAGACTGGGAAGTTCCGGAATCACTGGGTATGCCAGCAGCGGAATATCTTGCGAAGCTCCGAAGTAGGTTGGAAGAAGCTAGCGAAGGAGCCGCCCGTCAAAGTGAAGTCAGTCAGAAGGAGTACGTAGGACGCTATAACTTGAGGGCCACAGACAAACAGTTTGTCACAGGGGACCAAGTATTATGGCTCGAGAAGGAAGGAGAGGGGAAGCTAGTGGCAAAATGGAAGGGACCGATGACTGTAGTCGGAAAACTGCGACCGTACAGTTATTTAGTTGAGCTCGATGACGGTTCACGCAGAACCATTCACGCTAACAAGCTTCGCGCATATCACACCCGAGTAACTGCAGTAGGAGTGATATTCGAGGGCGATCAGGAATTTGGAGAGGTTCCGGTCCCACCATGCGGGCTAGAGGCGCAGGCGACGCTGCAGCCTGATGAAATAGCACATCTTGAGCCCACACAGAGAGAACAGCTGCGAGACTTAATCGCGAGGCATCCGAGGGTATTCGCAAACAAACCCGGCACCTGCAAAGTGGGAACACACAAAATACAAATCAAAGCAGGAGAGCAACCGAGACGTGCATACCCCTACAGGGTGCCGGTGGCGCTGGTGCACGAGGTAGAGAGGCAGGTAAATGAGCTCCAGCAGTGGGGATTGATATACCCGGTTGAAAGTCCGCACGCGTATCCACTGGTCTGCGTATCAAAGAAGGATGGTGGCATCCGCATCTGTTGCGATTACAGGAGACTGAACGAAATAACAGAGACAGACGCATTTCCCATGAGCGTGGCGACTGATCTGTTATACCAGGTAGCGAAAGCCAAGTACATAACTCTGCTAGACATGTTCAGGGGTTACTGGCAAATACCTCTCGACGAGGACGCGCAGGTTTGTACTGCTTTTGCCACTCCCTCAGGCCAGTACGCATGGAAAGTGATGCCCTTTGGGTTAAAGAATGCCGCCAGCACCTATCAGAGGGTCATCAATGGTGTACTGGCCCCACATAGACATTACGCTTGCGCTTACATTGACGATGTAGCGATATACTCTGAGAACTGGAACGAGCACCTGGAACATTTGGACAAGGTGCTTGCGTCTCTGGCGAAGGCAGGGTTGACGCTAAACGTAAGCAAATGTCGGTTTGCACAACAAGAAGTGAAATTCTTGGGGCATATTGTGGGATCAGGCAGGCACGGGGCCGATCCAGAGAAGGTCGGGCGATAAAGGAGATCCCGGCTCCCGAAACGAAGGGACAACTCGGAGTTTCTTAGGGCTAGCCAACTATTATAGGGACTACGTGCCCGAGTACTCTAAAGTCGTTATGCCTCTGACCAACTAACTGGCCGACGTATTCCGCAGAAATTACCTTGGAATACAGAGGCGCAGGAAGCTTTTGACAAGGTGAAAAACTGTCTAGTGCAGGCGTCGGCGTTGCAAGCCCCAGATCCGAGGAAAGAATTTATCCTCGCCACAGATGCGTCCGATTACGCGGTTGGTGCGTGCCTGGCACAGCAGGATCTGGAGGGCAAGGAGCGCCCTATCGCTTTTCTGAGCAAGAAGCTTAGCCCGACTCAGACCCGATGGGCCACCATAGAAAAGGAAGCTTATGCAATCATTTGGGCACTGGGGAAGTTGGACGCTTGGCTTTTTGGCGCTAAAATCAAGGTGATTACCGATCACAACCCACTCAAATTTCTGACTCTAACCACTCCGCAGAGCGCGAGGCTGACACGCTGGGCGTTGGCGTTACAGAAGTATAACCTGGAAATTGAACACAAAAAGGGGTGTCTAAACGCTAATGCTGACGCGATGTCGCGGTTGGTGACTCCTAACGATGATGCATAAAAGGGACAGCGAGTTAAGGGGGGGTACATGCTTTGTCAGCGCGTGCGCTGGGCAGAGTCAATGAGGTACGAGTGACAGTGGTGCCTCACGTGTCGAGTCAGTGAACATGTGTGAATATGCGGTTGTGTGTGTGTCGCATGTCATAGATACAGTGCAACACAGTTGGAGGGGAGGTGGGGGTCGAACTTCGTACGTTCGCCGAATACCTCCATATTGTTACCCGCCCCGCGGCCGGCGTGCCTGCGCCAACACGGAGGCGGTGGTACCGGATGGTGGAACGACGACTGTCTGCTGGTCACAAAGGACGCGAAGACCCACGTCTCCCGAAGGGGTCAATTATGGTGCCTTACGGGAGACCGTGGCCTAGCCGGGCTACAGGGACGGAAGGTACACTTGCGCCTTCGCTGTGACAGCCAAAGGCGGCGGCAATGATGCACGGCCAATTGTATTGATGGCCCGTCAGCCCAGCATGGCAAGTACGTACCCGGAGGTGCTTTCCTACGACCCGTCAACGCATGAGGCCGAACATTCCGGAAACCGGGTTGAAAGGGAGCTGAGCAGCGGCGGCGAATCGACGAGTGGGCGAGAGGCGGTGGTTCCTGCGAGGAGGTGGCGAGGAGGAATCCGGGCCTGGTGTTTTCAGCGGCAGCCGACCGGGAGACAAGGAGAGAGTTACTCCTGCTTTCCGATTGGACTGTAAGAGTGTTTGAATGGGGAGACAGGGAATAAAAGCAGGGGTGCAGTGACAGGAGGGGGAGAAGAGAAACGATAAACGTCTCTATCCAGATGATGTCGGAGCGGTCGTTTCCTCAAGGTGCCAGCAGATGAAAAGTTCTCGTCTTCAGCTTCCTTGGCGGCAGCAGCAAATGTCGCGCAACCAGCGAGGCGAGTAGAACAAACAAGAAGAACTTAACTAATGTCTTCTGCGCGACTTTGACACTGAGGCGCATGTGATAGGTCCCTGACGACCAACGCAAATGCAATCGCTCGATGTCGCGTTTCATTACCTTCAATCCATTGGCTTCTTCTCAAAATTCTAGCTGTTATTCGAACTACGTACATCGTATCAAAATACAGTAGAGTAATCAAGGCTACTAATACCAACCTGGTATTGTTGAAGAGATCACGCGGTGTTATTTTATTTGCTTTTTGTTTTTAATTTTCTTCTGCCCTCCTTCTAGGGCCTTTCTGTCCCCTCTCACTCCAATGTATATATGCACATACTCCTACGCTGGCGAAACCCTCAGCTTAAGTAAATTAGGAGGATGGTAAACTCTCTCAACGTATTTACACAGACATTTAATTTGATTGAATATATGGGATTTGAAATAAAAGCTTTGTATTGGCTCAGAGATCTCGGTATTGGATTTCTTCAAATGTTCCGTAATAGCCTTATGTATAGAGTGTCGGCCACATCTAAGGGAAACACCTCGTTAGTATTGAACTCGCAGCGGCTGATTTCTAGCATTGACATTCGGGAAGCTATTATTTTATTTGGTTACGGCGTCAGGCGTCACAAAAGACACACGTTTCCTTCTTGAAGTAGAAATGTTAAAAATGATACCGGCTTGGATACTAACGAGTCGTTTCCTGTAAATCTGGTGGATCCTGTCTGTACGTGTCTGCAAGGATTTTCCTGTTTTAGCATGTCTGCCATTGATAAAGGCCCACAGACGCAGTCCACGGGCAGCTTCTGTGGTGCCCACTGTTGCAGGGGCGTAGCCAAGGGGGGGGGGGGGTGTGGGGGGTTCAAACCCCCCCGAAATTTTTCAATTTTGCTTGCGTATATAGGCACGGACACATACAAACGCACGCACGAACATACATAAAGTATGGTTGAACCCCCCCCGAAAAAAATTTGTGGCTACGCCCCTGCACTGTTGTAAGTCAGCCGAAAGCTGCCGCGACCATTCGTGCTTGCTTTGCCAACTGAAAAATAATGTCCGTATTCAATTCGATATTCCAAACCCATTTTTCTCGAATATTTGTATTCATTTTTGAAAATTGTTCGCTTCGAGACACAATTTCTGACAAGACTTGTTTTGATAATATATGACGCGTATTTTGTGACGCTTCATTTCATATTCAATATTTTCGCCCTTCGCAGTTGGTTCGAATTAATAATAATATAATAATAATGGTAGTGTCTATATTGCCGGCTGCCGGTCAATTATATCGGTCGACGGGTTACCGGCAGTTCTTTCCTATTGGCCACCCGCGACCACGTGACCTCTGCGGGACGGCCCCTTTCGAGCTTTTGTTCGTGTGTCTGATCGTACGCCATCGGCTGTCCGCACGTGTAGTGTAGTCGGTAACGGCGCTCCGCGTGAACGTGGCTCTTTTTCCGGTCGCTGCCACTTGGTAACACAAGAAGTGCACGTTTCCTGCAGTCACAGTCAAATTGACGATGGATTGGCGGCCTCGCGATACCGGAGATGCCAGCCTCGGGCGTCCATTGACTTCTAGTTGACCAGCCCGTACGCCTGCCCCGAAGGGGCAGGCGCGCGGGCTAAACAGCGCGTGGCCGCGACAGCGGCCAGTAGCGCGTGACCGTGACCCTGCCAACCGGCCATTGAGCGTCAGCGAAATGGCCGCACTCGCGAAGCGAGGGCGAAGCCACGATTAGTTTTCCGCGCCGAAGGGCGCAGAGGGCCTTCACTGAGCAACAGGAAAATAATGTACTCTCGTTTGTGGAAAACCATCGATGTCTATAGCGTTGAAACGTCTCTCGAAGCCAGGCAAAGTGCCGCAGTGACACGGGCATCATGCACAATTATGCACATGTATTGCCGGCACGACAGGCTCACCGGAAATGTGCCGGCAGATAAGTCACATGGTAATGGGCATCCAATAGGGAAAAACTGCCGGCAGCTTTTTTTCCGGGATAATATGCCGGCTGCCGGCACTATAGGCGCGGCCTAATAAATATCTGGGGTTTAACGTCCCAAAACCAAGATATGATTATGAGAGACGCCGTAGTGGAGGGCTCCGGAAATTTCGACCACCTGGGGTTCTTTAACGTGCACCTAAATCTAAGTACACGGGCCTCAAACATTTCGCCTCCATCGAAAATGCAGCCGCCGCGGCCGGGATTCGATCCCGCGACCTTCGGGTCAGCAGTCGAGCGCCATAACCACTAGACCACCGTGGCGGGGCAGTTGGTTCGAATTTTCTCGTTATCGCCTGAACCGAGTCGTAGTTCAGCGCCTCCGTAACTTGAATTTCAACTCGACATTCTTTCATGCCGGGCTCCACCAATAATTTTCCGACGCCATTTCCGTGACGGAAATGACGTTAGTAACAGAGCACGTTAGTTTTCTAGCCGTGTGATGTATCTCTTTAAATCACGTCCGTTTTTCTTGATTCACTTAGCGTTAAAACTTAGCTAAGGAAAGCCTCTTCGAAAAGTTCAACCAGAAATGATACCGCGCATCGAAAAGGGGACGTCTAAGGCCCAGGAAGACTCGTCGCGTCGACCAGGGTACACGCTGTCTGTTGGTCTCTATACGGGAAACATCTATGATCTATTCGCACCCACGCTTTGCCATGCAGTAGCACGCCCCTTCTCGCTTGTCGGCTCACTTGGCTACCGTGTGCTATCAGCCGGTTTAACCTCCGTGGTGAGTGGGTTTCGCACAAGGAGGTTTAAATCACTTCCGCGGTGGCAACAGCGTGTAGCCGAAAAGCGCGAAGTCTTGATAAGGGTAAGTTGGTGACATTTGCAGCTACAAGAAAGCAAAAAAAAAAAAAACGGTAACATGGCGATCTGTACTGGCGTAGAATACATGTCTCCTAAAGGAGGAAGCGGTGAGGAGGAGATAGCGCCCGTAGGGGTAGGGAAGCGAAGGCGAGAAAGAAATCGCTCTCTCTCCTTCGAGCTCCGAGTGGTTCAGGCTTTTAGGGGTCCTAACCTGAAGTGGTTCTAGGTGCTCAGAGACGCATACATGGCCTTTTTTTTTTTTTGTCGCGAACACCGCGTCGCTGCTGCGAGCAGCTTCCGATAGCGCACGTGCATCGGATAAAAAATCGCGCCGCTGAAGTTAGAAAACCTCATCGACGCTAGTACATGCACGAACTCACGAATCCAGGGTCGTAACTGCTATCGGTTAACTATTTAAAGGGACCCTGAAACGGTTTGACGATTTTGTACGAACACATTGAGCCGATAGAGCAAGTCCTAAGGATCATTTACAGACCGATTTAAGCTCTGTGCGAAAACTGCGTAATTTATTACAAGGCTTTAAAGCTGCGAATCGCCACCGATCACAGCGGCTCAGCCAAACGCGTTTTCAAACCGCCCACTTCCAGTGCGCGTCGATTGGAAGCGCGACGTCACGCAGGCGGCTGATCTGATTGGATATGTCCAGTACACGTCACTGAACCTCCTGTGGGCAGCGAGCGTCGTCTGCCTGTGTTACAACGTACTCCGTGTTGACGTGAGCTGAGCGACAGTGTTTATCTCGAGGTTTCTTTTCTTGGACGTAATTGCCCTAGCCTTGTTGTGTACCACGTATCTAGCAATTTCTAGCAATTGGTGACTTGTAAAGCTGCGACATCGTGCAATGTTCGTGAGGCATCTGGCGAGCGGAATCCTTCAGCTCGTCGCTAATGAGCGTCGTGCTCTCGCTATCCGTTCAACGCCACGATCCACGTTTTTGTGGCTGTAACGTCACCCTGAAGACACAACCACATTGCCCGAGTTACGCTTATCGGTGATCGTTCTCGATTATTTTGTTTTGTCCGCATGCTTTTGCAGATTGTCGCCGTACAGGAGAATAAAATAAGATCTGCTGGTAGTGTGGCGGCACCTGTCGGAGCAGATATCAACCACACGAGCTTCGTCTTTGTTGGGCCTCCGAGATTGCGCGCAACCCGTCGGCGCACAGAGACCATGAGTGGGCGAAGCTCAAACCGTCGAGTGCGCTCATGAGAGCGCTGCGATCGCCGGTGATGTCAGGGTGTCTGTGAGTTGAGGGTGCAAGGCAGTGGTGAGGAGGAGGGTATAGATATAAATTCCGTAGCGGCCTTGGTACACAGTGCGTCGCTTAATTTCTGGTGCGAATGATTTGGTGATGCTCCTGCCTAAACGCTGACAAAACTTCAAAAAACCGTTTCAGGGTCCCTTTAACGCCATGCCTAAAGCGTTTTTTGGCGGCAGTGCTGCCATGAAGCGGTTCGCTGTTCCTATTAGGTCATGGCTATATGGAAGTTCGTCAGGCGCAACTCTGTTCACTGTTGTGTAAACCCCTGTATTTTCCGGCTAACGCTGCTATGACAATGACAGTGATTCCACTCCTGCGCCAACTGCGCCAAATTGTATTTACTGCGCCATCCTGATAATATCGACGAAAATTGCGCCAAACTGCGCCAAAGTCTCGGGTTTGGGGGCGTCTGTCACCGGCAATCGCACGGCCGGCGCGTCAGAACATGTGCAGCTTGATCTTGGGGCTGCCAAAGTCGCAACAATGGACCAAGAATTATTCCGCTGAATAAATAGCGCTCGCGCGTGCCTCCCGAATAAGCCACGATGCCATGCACGGTGCCGACGCAGCGTCTGTTCTGCAAGTCGGCTCGACAGCCAAACGCACTCTCCGCAGAGGCTCGTGACGTCTAGGCCTCTCGGTAGCGAGAAAGTGCGACGGCGATTCGGACGTCGTCTGTTCTAGAAACGCTGCTGATAGCTCGTTTCAAGCGTCGCACGGCACGTAAGGAAAGCAATGTTCAGTAATAACTACATGTTCGCTGCTAAAATGTCTGTCATTTCTGTTTCCGGACATCGCGGAATGAAATCTGGGATCGCTAGCAGTATATATATGGAACAATATCGAATTTTCCTTGCTTCGCGTTTATGGAAGAGCACGCGAACGGTGGAAACGCGTTCACACTTTTCCTCGGATATACTTTTTTCGTAATTGCTGATACCAGCACGTCCGAGTTTAATCACTCTGCGGTAAATACCCCCTAAAAGGCCCTGCCCTTTGGAGCTCACGTGCTAGGGTTCCAATTCGAATTTTTTGCTTGCTTTTTAGAAATGTCATCTCATTAATAAAAGCATATATCCTGGTCGGAGCAGCCGCAAATACGCAGCTGTCCAGTAGCGGGCCCGTCGCTGACGGCCCACAGTGAAGCGGCTACCCCATGTTACACGTCCGCCCCTCGCTTTCGGTGGTCAATAGCTGACGGGTAAAAAAACTCAGTTTCGCTTTAGGGCGAAGCAATGAATGCGATACCAACAAATTATATTGTTAAACGAAGTAAGGCTAGTAGCTAACTCTTTTGGATTCGATCTCGCGTAACTCAAAAAACACTGGTTTAAGGAATATGGCCGCTCCAGGAACCGAAGCGTTTTTGCTCTGAGTTCTCTAAACACGAAGTAAGCGTTGAGAGCACAGCAAGTTTACTAGCCGTCTCCTGATACCTCGAGATGGCGCGCGCGCATGCGACTGCGCCCTTCGAACGATGTGGTCCCCTCCCCCCGTCCCTCTGGCGTCCTTTCATGCTCCTTACGAAAGACGGGCGGGGCGTTTCCTCTCTGTTTGATGAGCAATCGACGGCAGGCCCGCAGGCAGGAAGATGTTATCTCATGCGCTGTCCGTGCGACGGAGACAGACGGCCGCTAGCTTAATCTCCGCTTCAGCCGCGTTCGTCGCCAGCGCTCGCGAGCTTTTACCCGCGGCTAGAATGCGCGTGATGTCATTTTTGGTCTTTATACAGAAAATTACGGCAATGGCGACGGCAAAAATCCGCGGAGAGCGTCCATATAATTGTTATCACGATAAACATTTAAAAAAAGTTGAGGAGCCGTTTCACTCTGTGAAGTGGATGATAAGCGAAGCTGTTTCGCGCATGGCAAGGAGTTGACAGGTGGAGGACAGTTTGGTATGTAAGGCCAGGTTGTTAAAGGGACCGACAACTGGCCAGAACGGTGATTAGATCCTGGTGGAAATGAAAGGCCGTGAATTATAGTGACAGATTCCAGAATACTATTCGTGATCTGAGTAGGATTTATATTTTTAAATCGCGTTTAAAAGTAACAAAAATTGGCATGTCGCGCAGCCTAGCGCGAGCGCCATGAACTAGACGTATGCAGTCTTAAGCACTTTGTTGTACGTAGTCCAATGCTTTTACACGCACCAGAACGAGGGCTGAAATTTTGATATGTATGTTTTGTCAATCCCGTTTGTTTCTAAGGTAAAAGAAGTAAAGCATGAGATGCGGCGCTGCTTTCGTGGCTTCCAGTGAAACAGAGGCTGCGGCGCATGCGTGCGGCGTCCGGCGGCGCTTCCCGCGTATACTCGACTCTCGTCTGCTCTCGTCGTATCGGACTTTTGAAGAGTAGCACGCGAGTTTGCACTGCTGCTCGCAAAATGCCATCGACTTACTGTTCGTGGAGGATTGCTACCACTTCATGAACAACATGCTGGTGTATCCTACCACTTGTTTCGTTTCGAAGGCTTAGCTTGGCTTGGCTTGACTAAAATGTGATAAAGCGACCTGTGTACGGCCAAAGTACTTCTATAAGATGCCCCAGAAAAACGCTATAACTATTGTAAAATATTTAATAGACTAGAAAGCAGTAGTCGCCGCACCGCAGGCTTTGCAAACGTAACATTGCCTTTTTATACTTAGGGCATAACTTGTCACCACTGCTGGCGTATATCGCTATCGCGCTCCACCTCTCACTGTTTGCAGCATGTGATATTAAGACTGCATAATCGCTGCAGATCGAAAACTCTGATTACAAATGTTTTTACGGCGTTCTCCGCGTTACCTCCGTGATTAGAAGCTCTGACCGGTAAGCTTCCCGTTGCACTCAAGAAAACAGGTACCACAAAAGTTGGTTGTCGGTCCCTTTAACGTTCAGTACGCATATTAATGCGAAAGCATCAGATGCTTTATCAAACACGAAAATTGACCGTCGGCGGCGTCAATCGATTGATGCAAAAAATAATCATGTGATGGCGTCATCACAGTCATAGATCGTCAAAACTTGTGACGTCATCATGGCGTCATATATCGTGATGTCACGTGATGACGCCATCACGACATCGTCGCTTTACACTGCTTCCGTAATCGCGCCGATCATGGAGCTAGCGCAAAACCAGGTGAGGTGCAGATAGCTTGCAGAGAATGAGGGGGATGATCGACCCGTCGATTGAGAAGAAAAAAAACCTGGCATTCCCTTGGAGTTTTCTTAGGGGAATGCATTAGAGGCAGTGTGGCTCTTTGGCATTGAGGCACTGCTGTACATCACGGCGTTTGTATAGAGTGTCTGCTGATAACCAATAGATGTATTTAGAGTGTTATTTCATAAAGTGCAATTTTATTGATCTATTATGTTTATTTGCTATGTCGAAAATAATCGCCGAAGAGGTTAATTCAGAACACTCAACTGCATGAGCCCTTATTTTTTCATTAGCGAGTGAAGTATGGAGTTCTCCTGAGATGATTTTTTCCATGAGATTTGCAATGAATCGAAATATTTCTAGCCTTCATAGAGCCCCATAGTAATATTCCGGTGCTTGAATGTTATTGCAATATGCTTCTGTAGTGCACTAGTGCAAAAGTCAGTGCGTTGCTAAAAACCTCCTCACGAGTGCGACCAACTAGCTCAGGCAGGCACCATTCTACGAATCGAATTGTTCTTGTCATTCGAGTTGGATAACTCGTTAATTTCAAGTAGCCGAATCAGCGCGCTTGTACACTGTAGTATTTAGTTCTACAGGTGCAGATAGAGAAGCAAGCGTGTTCATTGGTTGACTCCAGAAGCACGGGAGTAGGCGAGGCGTGCACTTTCACTCGTCTTTTATTCACGGTTGCCCATTTGACCGACATTAGTCGTTCTCCACCTTCGTCTTATTACGCATTTACATTAGAGTATTTTAAAGGGACACTAAAGAGAAACATGAATTGTTTAGATTGATAAAGGTGCTCGGAGAACTCTTGTGTAATTTATTTCACCACCACAGGTGATTACAGGAGAAAACCAAGTACAAAGTTTCATTTTTAAATTTCGCGCCGAACTTTGTAATTCGTGAGGTAAAAGGTTTCAAAGAGCATTTAACCTATTTTGGCGCCACTGGCTCGACGAAATTTCCACAAACTCGTTATGTCAAGTCTCTGGCCCCCTCATAGGACAATGTACTTCGATTTAACCGATTAGGAACTACGTAGGCCCAAGCAGGCGCCGTCAAAAATATGTGACGTCACGGCAAATGGTGCGGGAATTCCAAGGTGGCGTCGCCACCTGTATTTTCTTTTTGCGCGTTTTCCTCGCTTATTAAGCGCCTTCTCGCAGCAAGCGTGGTGTTTTTGGTATCGTGGAAGACTACTTTACTAATGCGAAAAATCGTTTTGCTCTTTAGTGTCCCTTTAACAGTGTCAGTAATACCGTACCGCTTACGCTACGGTATTACCGTTCCGTGTTTAAAGGGACACTAAGGCAAAAAACAATTTATGTCACAGTGAAAGCCCAATGTTTGACAACTTTAAACGGCAATATTATCAACAGCAGTGCCCTACTTACCGAGAAATTAAGCTAAATGTATCACATGATGAGCGCCACGAGTGGGACATTTTCGAAGTGATCCCGATGACGTATGGAAGTCGGCCTACAATAAATCACTAGTAATCAAACTAGCAGCAGTAAAAAAAAGAACATTCCGAGCATCAAAAGACGTAATAAAATGCTGTTGTTCCTTTCCGCTTGATTCATGGAAAACAAAACCTCCGTGGCGTTGCCATGGGGAACGGCGCGCGTGGTTCAAAGGTTCCGTTTTCGCCGAACTGCGCCAACTGCGCCTCGCCCCCGTCTCATTGGTAGTTTCGGGATCGCGTACTGCCGTGCGTGTTTTGCGCGCTCGTGAAAGTCGCTCTGACAGAAAGTTCGACAAAATGCCGCATGCGTGTGATATTGCCTGATGCCCGAATGGTGCACAACGCCAGTGCTGCAGCAAGGAAACCGGTGTGTCTTTTCACTGGGTGCCGCGGAATGAACCCTTACGCTCGAAGTGGCTTAGTGTCATGCCATTGCGCCAGTGTGCTAAACAGTCAAAACCTCTGCGTGTGTGCTCGCTGCCCTTTCGTACTGGGGATTACGAGACCAACCGCAACTTGGTGAAGGCTTTGAATGTGCCCATCCGAGCAAGTCTTTGCCCCAGCGCCGTTGTTGCTACTGTGGGTCCCGCTACTTCCGCTCGGCTGCTACTAGTGTCGGCGGCCGCGCAGTAAAAGCGGGCAACGTTGGGCACGGCAGCAGTGACGTATGAAAGTCGTATTTTCAGGCGGGAGATTTGAAGCGCGCTAACGCGATGCGGAGCACTAAAACGTGATTTTATTTCAAAATAAGCACTTCCTTGGCACAAAAGCAGCACTACGAGGTTCTGGACCGCTATTTCAACAATCAACGTCGACTTAATATTTGCCTTTAGTGTCCCTTTAAATGTACCACGATCCGAAAACGTTTTTAGCTGCGCGAGTTGCTCGATGCGTACGGTACACTCTAAAAGTAAAGGAGGAAATGGGGGGTCGAGGTTACTCCTTTAGGGGAGTAACTAACCTGCCACACCCATTACTCCTTTTTGGGGGTAACTGCGACGGGACGAACCGTTACTCCCCGTAGAACTTGCTCCTTCAGGGAGTAACTGACGGAGCAACGGATGCTCTTTGTGAAAACTCCCACGGGAGCAACGGTTACTCTTTCTCGATACTCCTCAAAGGAGGAACGGATAGTCTTTTTCGATACTCCCACGGGAGGGACGGTTACTCTTTCCCAATACTCCTGAAGGGAGGAACAGATAGTCTTCTTCAAAACCCCCAAGGGAGCGACAGTTACTCTTTTCAATTACTCCTCTAAAGAGCAGCCGTTCTCCTTTCCTAAACTCCTAAAGGGAGGAACGGATGCTCTTGGTCAATACTCCTATGGGAGTGACACTTGCTCCTTACAAATACTCCCGAGGGAGGAAGAGATAGTCTTTTTCAATACTCCCAGGGGAGCGACGGTTTCTCTTTACAAGGAGGAATGGATGCTCTCTGTCAATACTCCCACGGGAGCAATGCTTGCTTTTTCTGGACACCTAAATGGAGTAACAATTACTCTTTCCCATTAGTCCCGCAGGGAGAAATGGACTTATCTCTCAATACCCTCATGGGAGCGACAGTTACTCTTTCACAACATTCCTCATCGGAGCAGCATGCAGTTAATCATCCTCAATGCCTCTCGATGGAGTAACCTTTGCTTGTATTGAGTGCTCCTCAAGAACCAGTCCAGCTCTCCCATCGGCAAATGAAAAAAAGTTTTGAGGAACATGATTTTCATCGGGTTGCGCCAAGTCTGACACAAATGCTCCAGAGAGGCAGAAATCCACATCTATTTGTGAGAAAATACTTTATTGAAATCAGTCTGGCTGTTCACTGGCTCAAGATGGTTAGAGCCACACGGACGAGTGACGTCGGCCGCAAGACGCTCTGAACTTTCAGAACTTGACACAGGAGATCGAAGGTTCGCTGAGCTTTCTTGCTGAAAACAATGTTCAGCGCCCAGTATAGCGCGATTTGTGTGGCAATGGCTGCCAAAAGGCTAGTCTCCTTAATAGCAAGGCCCTCCAGGCGCACAATAAATTCCCTTGAAGTCAACAAGCTTCCATTGTATGTCACTGTCGGCACATGATGCGTCTTGGTGGGGTCCTACAAAACAAAGGCACATTTTAACACAAGGCTTGTTGCTTCATTATTACAGCAGCTGCTTCATGTAGCAACAGATAAAACCTAATGCTTTACGACACACTGGCAAATAAATGAAATTGCAACTTATTTGCAAAACATGGTTCTACACTGGTAAGAACATTCTTAACAAGTCAAGCACTTGCAGTAAGGCTACAGGTTTATCCACAGTTAGAGACTGGTCTCGTTACACGGAAGCCAATTATTGGTTCTGAAAAAAAAAAAAACACAGGGCATTTGCTGTTTGCAGGCAGCACGTCATGCTAGCATACTTTATAGAACCCTGCTGATACATTTTTCAAGGCCATGTGCAAAAAGAATGTAGGAGCCAGAAATGGGGAAAAAGTAAAAGTGAGAGTCGTAGTGAAATCGACAATCATATCTCATGGTTATTGATGAAAAAAAAAAATGTGCAGCGTTGGCTCCTGTACCTTTTTTCCATCTGATCAGCACAATGCGAGCAAATTCGTTGTGGTAGGTGGGAGTTGAGCTGTTAGAATGAATTATCGACTTGAGAGACTTACTTTCCTGCACTAATTAGATACCCATTGTGCCACTTGGCTCCTACCATGATAACTTGAGTGTACATTTTTTCCGAATAAACCCAGTGTCTTGGGTGGCCAGCACCTAAAACGGTATCTTGAAGCGACCTTCCGTCGTGATCCTTTCACATCCATAAACAAGATTATCGCTGGATGCACCGGCGGTAATCCAACGAGCAATGACGTTTCTCAGCTCACTTGCTCAGCATTTTCGGCATAGTGCCAGGTTGGCGTGGCTTGTAAATGGCCGCATGTCTCGCAACAGTGAAAGACCAAAAACACAACCCTTTCTCCCAAACTTCACCACCACTGCACGCATTGGCACACTCGGCCATGATCTCATCAATCGACAGAATTGTGGAGTTAAGAGCTGCATTATCGACGAAAACATTATTTTAAGCGATTCCATTGGAGGCATAAAGAGCCGAGCATGCACATCATGCTAGCATGACTACAGCAATGACTAGCAAGTAAACAGAGTGCGAGAAGACCATGCCGTCTCTGGTCTTGGTGGCCTTAATTTTGCCAACACCTCGCACAAGTTCGCAACTTGTTTGTTGCAACTTCGCAGCACCTCGCTGCGAAGTTGCAACAGGCACAGGACTGCAATCGCCGTCACCGTGCCACTCCTCTGATTCCTCTCAATATAGGGGAGGAAGTGTGTATAAAAGATATAGGTTGCAGCGGTCGTGTTCCCAGCTCAGCGACCAAGGTCGTATGTGGTTGAGACTCCCAGTGGTGTTGTCCAGAGGAACCGTTGCCATCTGGTGCCGTTCGTGGGTGACAAAGATGTCCAAGGAAAAACATTTATGGCTTCATCACCACCGCATGGAACCTTAGCTTCAAGTCCCCGAGAGCACCAGCCTCGAGGTCATCGCCGGAAGCATCGTCACCAAGTGCTTCATGCGCATCCCCTGTGCCGCCTGGAGAGATGCCTCCCTCGTCTGATGTGCAAACTTTACCTGTGCAAGCAAGTGTACCTCAGTGTGGTGAACCTAAAGGCCCGACACACGTACACGTTGCAGCGCGTCAACGCGTGACTTTTTGACGCAGCGTCGCGCCCTCTCCCTATGGGGAGAGGGCGCGCGGCTACGCGAAGCTGCGCGCCCTCCCTCTCCATAGGGAGAGGGCGCGACGCCGCGTCAGTCACGCGCTGACGCGCCGCAACGCATACGTGTGTTGAGCCTTAAGGCCCGAACACACGTACGCGTTGCAGCGCGTCAACGCGTGACTCTTTGACGCGGCGCCGCGCCCTCTCCCCATGGAGAGGGAGGGTGCACCGCGTCGCGTAGCTGCGCGCCCTCTCTCCCCATAGGGAGAGGGCGCGGCGCCGCGTCAAGAAGTCACGCGTTGACGCGCTGCACGCGTACGTGTGGTCGGGCCTTAAAGCGTACGCGTTGTGGCCGTACCGTGAACCGCCGCGCAGGTTGAACCTGTAACTATCCCGGGAGGGAAGATGTAGTGGACGCTGAGTGCTTTGTATAGTAGCTAATGGATGGCGCTGTGGGCATGGGAGCGGCCCCTGACATCGGATACATAGGAGGGGTGCGGATCGAATAAACGGCATTCTTGTTGTGGCTACGAGCCGTGCTCGTGTCTTTACTGGCGCCTCCGAACATAGACGTTGTTGACATACAGGTGCAATCAACACAACCTATAAAGCAAGACACGTAACAGGGTGATGGGTGTTGCTTGATGTAAATGTCTGTCGCGAGTGTACAGCCCAACACCCGCCGCCGGGGCTTATTAGCTCGGGTACGTTGGATGCAGCTTCGGTCATTGACCTTAAATTGCAGCAATATTGAGCACCATGGCGATTTAGCTGAATGCGAGTTCCAGTGAGCTCAGCAGCGCCAGCGGTTTCTTTGTTTGTTTCTTTCTGTACTCTTCGGTATCGGGAATGGCGGTCTTTCGCAGCTGTTAAGACCGCTCATAACGAGAGCTTTATGAGGCAAACATTTTCACTAAGCTCACATCAGCTGCACTTCCTCTGAATGTAGCATTTGAGGGAAAGCTGGGGAATTAGCGTTTTGTATTTCCACAAGTTCACACGAAGCGAATTTTTGTCACGTTCGTCCCAAGGAGGTTATAATTATAACCTCCTTGGTTCTTCCGTGCTCTAGACAGCCGCAAATAAACGCGTCACTCATCGTCGCGGCTATGGCGTTGGGCCGGCACGCTCGAGGGCGCGGGTCGACTCCCTGTATTTCGTCATTGACACTTTGCAAAATAGTTACTGCGCATGCGCGAACAAGTATGTTATCTTAAATGAGGCGTACATTCGCGCAGTAATTTTTGAAAAGCTTCTTTGGCGCTTGCGCACCTTTGCCGGAATGTGGAGGAGTGAACGCGTTTAGATCGAGAAAAGCATTGGGAAACGAGTACCCGTGTGGAAAATATTCTTGCAGGAAAGCCAGCTTACAGATTTTGCAGTGTCGGTTTGCCCGCGAAGCCCCGTTGCTCCAATTAGTTCAGGAATTCGCTTCGTGTTCCACAGAGACGCCGACGATGCCGTCGACATGATGTCTTAGTTAGGATCACGTGATCCTAGCTTAATGCGATCTTCTACCAAGATCGCATTAAATGCAAAGAAAAAGAAAAATGAATTAACCGGACTTGAATTAACGGACTCTGTTATGCAACATACGCGCAAAGTGAGGCTGTGGGAGAGGGGGCCGCGTTCAAGGAGGGGGCGACAACTACACCTCGCTGACCTCTCGCTCCTCCCTCAATACACCATTTCTCGCATTGTCATAGTCTTTTTTTTTGTGTGTGTATCTGTGTTATCGTAGTGCGACAAGACCGTTTTTAGGGCGTGTGTAACAGAATGTCTTGATCTTCTTTCTTGTGGACCATGGGCTGATGTGTGCAAGCGATGCAGACGTGATAATCGGCCTGCATATGCAGGCGGCAGGCCGCAGCAAGGGGGTGGCGCTCCCGGGACGTGCCTCTTCCCCCCCCTCCCTCCCAACTCCATCCCCACAACACTTCGTCGACCATGACATACTGAGCATAAAACGATGCAGATAACACCTATCTGCCCAGCCTGCTCAGCCCATTGTATAATTCCTCGCTCCCCCCTCTGAAAACGATTTCTGACTGCGCCACTGCATCGCGGCCAGTGCCTTTAGCATCACTGGTGGTAGCTGGGGTTACTGAACTGACGAATTATGGCATATGAGTAAAGCAAGGGCTTTTCTTGATGGATTGCAACTGTATTCAGTCCTCCAGAGTCGTCATCCAGTGCTCACAACTGGTCTGAAACTGGCGCCGCTCGATTATCGTGCTTGTATTTCTAAGCACTGTACACTATTGGGAGTATAGTGAATTGTTTTCATTGGCACTTCTTGTGCAATGTGGATGTCACTGATGTTCTCCGAGAGTAATATACCTTTTCTACAACGGTAGACAATTTAATCTCCAGGTGCCCAGAGGTGCAATACACCTTTTCACAGAAGGCTCCCTGGGTGCCGCCATAAACCCCTCTGATCTGTGGTAAATAACATCACCCCCCCCCCCCCAAACGCAGTGACCTTGGCAGTGATGTCTGTCTGCCTTTGTACTCCACTCAGGCCCGTAGCCAGGAATTTTTTTGGGGGGGGCACTTGCTGAAAACCTTGACTGTTTAAGAAAAACTTATTTTTATTATTTATTTTTGGTAAAAACACCCCCTTCAAAATTTTGGGAAGGGGGCGGGCCCCTGCCCCCCCCCCCTTCCCAGCTATGGGCCTGACTCCACTGTCACAGTCCGTTTCTTCTCTCCTGTGAAAAGGTCTATAGTCCATGTAGAGCATCGGACGCGTTATTTGAAGGTCGCAGGTTCGGTCCCTGCCCGCGGCAAGCTATCTTTTCGTCCACTTTTCTTTCTTCACATTTACCTTACATTTACTACTAAAACATCCCCTATACTTTCCTTGGCATTATTGTCTGTTAGTGCTCATTAATAGTCCATGTTGTAATTCTTATGCACCAATACACTAGCACACCTATTGTTGGTCACTTGCTACATGTGATGTAGTTTGAACCCTTTGATTTGGGTGGGGTCAACCTTGCATGTTTTGGAGATGGCATATTATCCTATGTTCTGACCCTTTTATGTTGGCTTGCATGATTGAAGCTGTAAATAGTTTCGTGTGAGATTTCTAGGCATACATCCATGGTGTAATAGGTAGAGCATCATGCTTGTGATGAAGGAACGTTGCTTGAGACCAACAGTCAGAGAGTTTCTTTAAAGAAAGTCGCACAATAGCACTTAGATAAAGCACACTAAAGTGAGACTGGTAGGCTAAGAATGCTAACTGCATTAAGTGTCATAGGAAAAGTAAATTAATCACTTTGTTCTTGCCCAATTATACACTGTTTTTTAAAATTCCTTTTTGGCATCTTTACTTTTTGATAAATGAAGCCACTTTTTTGTCAAAAATACTCTTGGCACTTAATGCAATCTTTTTGTGATACATGCAGGTGTCAAAATGCTCCAGCAAATCCTGCGGGACATGTACATTGACCCCAGCTGCTTGCTGAGCTGGATGATGAGCAGAAGCACATCCTGTTCTGCAAGATGCGAGAGGAGCAAGTACGGCGTTGGGAGCAGCGTGAAAAGGAGCTTGCCCTCAACAGCAAAAGAATGGCACCACTAGCAATAGCAGCAAGCCTGGTGTTTACGCTTTTTCACTAATAGATCTGATTAAATTTTTTGCCTAGGTTTAGGTCTGCTGATTGCTTCATGTCGATAAATGCGTAACGTGTTGTTGTACAGTAATGCATGGAAGGGAAAAAGTTGCCATGCACCTGTGTGAATGAAGAAGGGAATTCTGAGTGCTTGTTTCTTTGTTTGACACAACCGCTGGTTTTTGTTATGGTTGTTTTCAGTTAGGCATGCACCTGTTTGTTGCGCAAAGCCACAAAAAATCTCTATACGGATTTGTAGGAAAGAAAGCTTCCGAGTTGACGAAAAATTTGCCCCAGACCAGGGCGATTCTTTTGTCAACTGGGAAACTTTCTTTCTGAGAAATCAGTTCAGATTCCTCGTGGACTCGCCCTACTAATGAGGAATATTATTGAAGACTGCTTAGTATTGTGGAAAAATTTAGTTTCTCTGAATGCATTTTGTTCTTAATTTGCATTGAGCTCAAAGAATAAACGGTTTTTCAGGGAGGGCACTATGAGAGAAATGTTGACTGAGTAGGAAAAAGTTTGGAAACTTTTGTGCAGTCCTAACAAAATAACTTAGGAGTTAATAGATTGAAGGGGCACAGAATTATTGTGATACAGAGATTATGGTGCAGTCTTTCAGATTGACATCTGCCAAGTCTGGAGCTAGGAGATGCATGTTATGCAAAATGTTTGGGGAAAATTTCTCTGTAGCACATGTATTTATTTTGTTACTAGTTGAAGAGTAGCATATATTTCAATGACATGTGGGTCCCAATATTAAAAATGGGATTTCAGACAAAATAGCAACTTTTGGAGGTCTAAATTCACAGCGGTAGCAGACATGAGAATTTGTGCGATAATTTCCTAAAAAATCACCGACATTTTTGTTAATCATTGTTCACTTAATGACATCTGCACTCAATTTAAATTGAATTGAAGCACTTTCTTGGACGCACATTTACCGTAGAGAGACGCTATGGCAAAATGCATTTCTCTTCAATATATGTGCACTGCCGAAAAATACAGTGCGGTCAAATGTTAACTGGAACAGCAATGCATATTGCAGCACACTTTGTGCATTTCTCCGAAGTGGCACTATGAACAGGATGTCTAGTAATCGTGCAAGGTTTATTTACTGATTGGTTTCAGTTGTAAAAGCTATAACAAGTAGCCCAATATTGTTCAGTGCAAAATTAAATTCCAGAATTTCATGTTCCAGAGCCACAATCTTGTTATGTAGCAACAGTAGTGAGCGACTGCTGGTTAATTTTGACCGTCTATGGTTCCTGAATGTGTGCCTAAACACAAACACGAGCCCTTTTTCCTGATGTCGCCATTGACATACTACTGGATAGAACCCACAACCTTGAGCTAAGCAGCACAATGCCGTAGTCATTGCACTGCCACAGAAGGTAATGTTATTAATTGAAGATTGGAAAGGTTTACGTAATAAATAATTCATTGGTTTTGGCATAGGTTTTTACATCGCAATGTAGGCAGCTTCACTATGTAGGTCTGAGTGTGTCTTCTGGAGGGTCCAAATGGGAGGTTTCATGCCAGTACCTGCTATGGTGGCCTTGTGTGCTCGACTGCTGACCCAAAGGTTGCGAGATCGAATCCCGGCCATGGCGGCCGGATTTCGAGGCTCGTGTACTTATATTTAGGTGCACATTAAAGGACACCAGATGGTCAAAATTTCGAGAGACCTCAACTACAGCGTCCCTCATAATCATATCGCAGTTTTGGGACGTAAACCCCAACAATAATTATTATTAGTTTCATGCTAGTGTACATTGCTAAATGCATGTGTGTATGTCACACACAGGAAGCAAACGTGTGGACTTCCTCTTGGGTTCTGATGCAAGCCATGGACTTGGGTGATGGGAGAGCATCCTGAAGACTCCAGCATTGAGGAGATCCTAGAGAAGGAGACCAAGGAGAAGGCTCGCATTCAAGCAGCCCAGGAAGCACTCCAGCTAAGGTGTGCACCTTGTTTATTCAGTTGTCTTGGACGCTCACTAATGTGTGTTCTGAAGACACAAAAGCCATAACGAAAAATGAACTTTCTCTCAGTGTGGGCATTCAGAACTCACTTTTAATGTGATATGGGTAAAAAGAGATATTTGGGCTGAGGACAACAACTATCCCACCAAACTGACGAGGCTGTTTGCTGGTTTAGAATGCCACTGTATGCATGTGAAAACACACGAGCGAAACACTCAAGAAAAGACAATAGAGGTTTAAGAAGGGTCTTTAATAGCTTAAGTGCAGTTAGCACTGCCAGTCTGGGCCAACACAGGCTCACCCATTGGCAATAAGTGACCGGAATGATGCAAGTGTCAGCATTAGCTTGTGAGAGCTGTTAAGTTGATTGGAATCGTTATGATACGAGACATTGAAAACAGAATTTTAATGGCCACGTGAAACGTTTAACTCCAACTTGTGACCATGTAACGAAGCTTTCAGAAGACCCCAAGCCTGGTCACTCGACTGTGTCCAAGCATTGTGGCATGGTGGCCTTCATGCTGCGTACAGACATGAAAACATAGTGAGATTAGACAGAATGTGGTGGCCAGCAGTGGAGGTTGCACAACACGTTGTTAAAATGAAGAAAACATGCTGGACATGTGTTCGCCTGTCTGAACAAGGACATCCATGAGCTGCTACTGTACGACCGTGGATGTTCGACTATAGTAGCTCCTGCCAAATTCAAGTGCTTATAGCTGCAATGCCTATTACAGCTTAAGCTTAAAACTTAAATTCTGTTGTTACCAGCAAAAATTAGAATTGGTTATGCAGCCATAGTGAGGAATCCAAACTAATTTGGCTACCTCGTGTTCTATAACATGCGCTCGATGCTCTGCACATGCACGTGCTTGCACACAGCATTCCATTTCCATTGTAATGTGGCCACCACCATGTCTCGAATCAACCTGGGGCCTTGAGCTAGGCTGCACATATTTTCCTGTGTTTCTTTTCCAATACAGTATTTTCACACAAGTGCCACATGTATGCACTACTTTGTCTCAGAGTTCTTGCATTATGACTTTGCCGATTGTTTCATAAAAAGCATTTTGCAAATTTAATGGCCTTTCTTGCTGTTCAGATGAACATCTTCTTTCTTTCTTATTTTTTTGTCGACGGCAGAGTTTATCGCAAAAGGTAGTACATATTTTCTGACACCTACCTTCTCTTGACTCACTGGTAATAGAAATCAAGAGGAGCAGCAACAAAAGCAGCAGCAGCAGAGGCAGGAGCAGCAGCAGCAGGACCAGAATTGGCAGCAGCTGCAGCAACAGCAGCAGCAGCAGCAGCAACAGCAACAGCAACAACAACAAATACAGCAACAGCAAAAGGAAATGTGGTGGTGCCAGCGACTCCTTCACCTCCACCGGAGATTCCGAAAGACTGCATAGAGGAAGTGGTGCGATTGCGGCGCAAAAAGAAGCCCCTGGAAGGCTGCTTCTCCCTGGAGAAGGAAGTGGCTGCCCTCCTCCAAGACTCGGTGGTTGCTACCTCACGGGTCTCCACAGTTGATCGCAGCACGTGGCTCTCCCAGAAGCAGCAAGAGATCAAAGTGAGTCCTTGCTTTTGATGTACAAGTTTTTCTGTGCTGCAAAGGGCATTTTAAAATGCTGCATCAAGCCTTCGAAAGGCAGTGTAGGACCTTGCGCTGTCGATGCAATCGTTCACTTCTTTTGCTGAAATACCGTAAAATGCCGAGCAAGCGCCCACACCCGAGCAAGCCCCCCCTTTTCGGGAGATCTGAAATGGGCGCCAGTGACCGAGCAAGCGCCCCCCACCTCCCCTCCTTCCCTGCGGCCACATTTTTTTGAAGACGCATCGCTTGTGTAAAAAGAACCCAAGAATGAGTACTCTGAATGCATATCTAATGTTGTTTATGAAATTCTGTTGTCACGTGGCCGGTCGTATATTGGTCAAACCGGTTGCTGCTTCAATGGTTTGACAGTGACGAGGGGGAATAAAGAGAGTAAATAAATAAAGCATTTCATTTAAACATGGATGGGCATTTTTATTTTTAGCGACTCTCCCGCCCATCTGAATTTCAGTCTGGGACCGAGCAAGCGCCCTCCCTCCAAATCTGGTCGGATTATCCTTCACCGTAGGGGGGCTGCTTGCTCGGCATTTACGGTAGTTGAACAAATTTGAGAGTTGCATATGGTGTTATACTCTATTACAACCTAAGCAAAAATGGCAGCTCCTTCGGCTACAGAATCACGCTGCACTTGCCAGAAACAGTAGGGCTAGCTGATTT